>NW_009715068.1:3214-20714 GCF_000703405.1 Apaloderma vittatum
CATGCCGAGGTGGGAGCGGAGGAGCCGGACCGGAGAGGCGTTGTGAGAAGCTCCACCTGGTCAGGGGTTTGCACTGTGATCCTGGTGGCCTGCGTCCTGGTCTTTCTCCTGGGCATCGTCCTCCATAACATGTCCTGCATTTCCAAGCGCTTCACGGTGATCTCCTGCGGCTGAAGCGGGGAGGAAGGGAGGGCATGCTCCCCCGAGGGGCTGGTTTGGGTCGGTGGGGATGGTGGTGGCATCGAGCAAGACAATTCACTGCAGCTTTGCCCAATGACTGCAGAATGCTGTGCACTGGGGGAGCTGCGGGGCACCGGCCCGGCCATGGCCCCCGGCAGCGTGGCATCGGGCCTCTCAGCAGCGTGTGGAGAAAATCATGTCCCGTGTCTGGCAGCAATGGCACTGGGGAGGACTGCATGCGTCGCCATAATCATTTATCAAAGGGACTGCAATTTACAGTGATTTTTTTTTTTTTTTAATCATGTTATGGGATTCAAGACATCTATGTAGCTGGTTATACTGTAAAGTATACAGTATGAGCTCTTCTGTAAACACAGTAGATTAAAATCAAAACTGCTCCGTGTAGAATTAAAGGAGGATTGGTGTGCGACTCCGTACAAGGTGTTCAATACCAGTCCATATGTGGTTTATTTTTTAAAGGGGGGAGGGAGACTTGTAAAACCAAGAAATCATTTAGCTGGTAAGGCATTTTATATGTTTTAAACTGCACATCAGTTAAGCCAACTTAGGGAGTTGTACAATAGTTTTTAAAAGGAAATGTTTTACAAGCAATCGTTTTGTTCTGTGGTGTGTGTGGTTTGCCTCTGTTTTCCCTCATTTTTTTCAACTACAGGGAGTTGGCACTTCCCAGCATCTTTTATTTGAAAGAGCTTCAAAACATGGAAGCAAGGTGCAATAGGAGAAATACCTAAAAATGCAGCCAAAACACTTCTGCCTAACCGACTTCACATGAAGGATGGATTTGAATGGTAAACATTGGACATACTGTTTTACTTCCAACTTGGTAGCCAGGCTTCCCATTGACCTGGCCTTCATAGCCATTAGTGAAGAAATGGGTCATGAGAAGTCCTAGGACTCCTTCTGAAAGAATGTGATAGCAAATTGTTCTTCTTTTTATAGAGGTTGAGTTTTCTTAATTGTTTTTAAAGAATTTGGTCCTATTTTGCCTCCCTCTTTCCTATGAAATACAATTGTGCACCAATGGATAGTGTGACAGAGGAGTTGCTCTAGGGAAGCCTCACTATCCCAGCTGAGACCAAGAATCCTTACATGCAGTCATCTAGTAAGAGGCAGTGACATAGCTGGGAGGAGAACCCAGGCCAACCTAACACTCCACTAGGTGGGCTACCCCTCCTAAACAGACATGGCTGTCCCAGTGTCAAAATGTCTGGATGAGCGTAATGGAGTCTTTCCCACATTTCAGTCTTATCAATGTAGGTGCTCATAAGGACAGATTGGAAAGAAAAAAACAACGCAGGAAGTGTCTCCCTCCACCTGTGATTATCATGAAATCCTGGTCTTTTGCAGTTCACTTCTGGAAAGAGCCAGATTCCTGACCCTTCACTACAGTAGCGCCTTGCTCCAAGCAGTCCCAATAGCTTTAGTAGTACTGCTCAGAACTAAAATAGAGCTCAGTGTGAATCTGGGTATTTGGCAAGTCTGAAAGCTGAAATTTGTGAGAGATTTAGGGATTGGGTCAAGGGACACAAGAGACCTTTAATAAGATAGAAAAATCTGTTGATTTTCACTGCTTCTTGCAAGTATAAAGCATAACCTCCCTGAAGCGTGAGCTCTTGTCATCTACCTGCTGCACTTTCTAATAATTAGAGATTGCTCAACACCATATTATAACACCAGAGAACATGATTTTGATGATGCAGTGCCCAAATTGGCCCTGCAGACATTGGTGGTTTTCTGGTTATGTCAAAAAATCCTTTTACTGGTTTACAATAAACATTTTCATCTAGGACTTCTGTCAGGAATGTACCTCTTCGTGCTGGATTTCTGTTCCAAAACCGCCATTTTCTTCCTCAATTCCTGTTAACTAACAAATAGTATATATGGTGCTTAATTGTTACGATGTGTGTTGGGTCATGTATGGAGAGGAACTGTTGTGCTGATTTTTATCTACTGTCATATGGATGCATAGCACAGTAACAAAAATAAAAACCCCTCAGATGTCGTTATCAATGCCTTTTTTTTGTGCAAGGCCCATGTGCAGTGTGCCTTGAACCTGGCTTATGATTATTGTAATTACATGGACACCTCTCCACAGCACGTTTAATTTGCTTGCAGTATGGAGGAGCAGATATTCCAAAATGTGTCTTGTGAACATGCTGATCTCTTGTTGCCAGTAGGTAGCCAGATTTCTGCTAACATCCACGCTCTGCTACTAATTGTGTAAAGGAAAGCCAGTTCACCAAAACCCCTTGCCTTTGTAAGTCTCTTGAGGAAGTGGCCAGAAAGAGGACTCGACCTCCCATAGCCTTATCCCCTGTAGCACTTGCTGAGTGTGCCAGGAGCGTAGAGCATAGCTGGAAGATGCTCTAAGAGCAGCACTGATGCATGTTGCACCAGCTTCTGTGATTGTTTTTCTGAGGTGTCAGTGACTGCACAAAACCCTGGGGCAATCAAAGAGCAGATCCTGGAGACAGAGCACTGGTAACCTCCTTCCAGCCGTACCTGCCCAGCTGAAGCTCTCAAGGCTGAGGTTTCTCTGAAGTAGCAAAGAATGGCTGCCTTGAAAACTGCCCGCTTTGTCCCTGCGTGGAGGGTGAAGGATGAAAAAAAAAAATCAGAAATTAGGTTAAAATACCACAGAGCATAACGCGTTATGCAACAGGCAGACCTGGAGTTTATCCGGTATTAATGACGTAAGTATTATATTAGCAGAATACCATCCTGTATTACGTAACACAGTACACTGTTTCATTGGTATGAATTTCCTGTACTTTTTGTGCCTGCTGAAATGCATGTTTGACCTAATTTCTGATCCAGACATTTGCCTGCTCACAGCCTTTTGTAAGAGCAGCAAGTAAAACCTCAAGATTTTTGCCTGCGTGTGCGTGCACAGTGTGTACGTTCATTCCTTTTTATAAATAGGAGTTCTGGAGATGTTTTTGTTCTGGCTTTAGACTGTGCCTATCATTTTAAATTTGCAGCTGCCATATCCCGTCGGATCACCTAGCTTTTTTGCTGACTTGTGTAGAAATGAACTAAATAGTTTGTTGTAATGTACAATGTTAAAATGTTTCTCAAGTATGTCAATAGTCATACTACTTTAAAAATGCAGTGCAGTCTGTCCCATTCCTTGGTCCAGTATCTGGCATTAAAAAGTGATACTGCTATATACACCTCTAACTTTTGTTTCTTTCTTTCTTTTTTTTTTTTTTAAATACAGCCTTGTCTTTGTAATTTTTCTCAGTGGAGAAACACATTTGGACTGGTGTCAAAATTATTGGGGTCTGGGCTAGTTTTTGTTCTCCGGTGTTCAGCAAGAAATCACTGCCCAGTTCCATCAAAAAAAAGGAAACTTACTGTGAGACAGTACTGTTTGACCAACCAAAATTTATGCTGAAACTTGTGGATAATTACTTAAGCACATGCATTTTTAGAGAAAATTACTCTGTATGAATGTGTAATTATTTGCTTGTTTAGTGGGAAGGATGTGTGTATTGGGGTCCAGCTTATTCTTTTCTCCTGGAGGGTCCCAACATCACTTTTGGCTTGTGCTTTCTTGGCAAACAGACTTCAGGGTTCACTCTGTGAAATTTTGTTTAGTGAATTTTAAAATTTCAAAATATGCAATTTTGGTATGCAGGATTTTTTAAGGAAATTGTATGCTCAGTGATTGTTTATGCTTAACCAAGATGTACAGGAGCCTGGGTGTGTTTGTAAACATGGAGCAATCATGAGTCCAAAGTTTCATCTTTATTAGTGAAGCTCAGTCTGAATAAAGCATTAGCAGGAAAAGAATATCAAGTGAATTATGGTACCTCTGTTACTTTGCCATCAGCTGGAGTGCATGGAAGGGAATTTGGCAGAATTGCTCAATTTTTTGCAGGTGGATGGCTGAAATTCAACTCTCAGTTTTTTAAGGTAAAAGTGTTAAGTATGGATTGTGGTAAATAGTAAAAGGTTGTTCGTGTTTTAATTACCTTGGAATACAGAATTTTAGCTGGTGACTACTGAGACACATGGGGTTTTTTTAATTATTTTTTTCTGGTTTAGTCAGATGACTTTTCTAAGTAGATGTTTTGCTTATAGAAGAGAGGGATTATTGGCCTTGGTTTAAGCAGACTGGCACGCTGACTCCCCCTTTTTCTTGAGCTCCCCTTCCCCATCATGTTGTTATTGCTGGAGCCCTGGGTAGCCAGCCTTTCTAATACTGCAGCTGCTTTTCTGGAATAGAGGCGGCTGACGTCGCACTGGTTTTGTTACATTCACAACAGGGCTAAACCAAAACCAAACAATTCATACATGATTTGAGCTCTTCTGTAGGCATCCCAGTGTCAAAAGCTCCAGGCACCAGTCTACTGTGTAAACTAGTCCAAACCTCTATATTCCCTGGGTCTTTTCACAGCAATGGAAATGTAGCAGAGGATGTTGCCTCCTCCCAGTCATAGAAAGGGGCTGTACCCACCATCCACAGATAAACTGCCCCCAGGGAATGGGGCCTGCTGGCATGAGACCCTTGCACGAGTGCTGCAGGAGAGCGTCACATGTCAAGTGACCACATCTCAAGTAAATGTTGGGGTTGGAATGTTTCCTCACCTTAGTTGCACAGCAAACCTGAGTTGAGTCCCAGCATCATCTGGGAGGCTCTTGGAGGATCTGTGGGCCCTGAAGGCAAAGGCGTTTATGCAAGAGCTTCTGTAGGACAGATTGGAAATGCTGCAATGGATTTGCAGCATGTTAGTGACCTTTTTGGTGCTGTACACTATCCATAGGCCTGACAACTGGGACTGCTGTGATCCTTCTTTTTCTCACTTTACCTACTGCATGCTCATGTCAACAGGCAAAGCTGCTTGCTTCATGCTCAAGTTGAACGATTTTGCAGACATATCTTGAGTTGCCCTGAGCAGTGCTTTCCAAGTTCAGTGAATAAATGTTTGGAAAATGCGTTTTTCAAGCATTTCCTTATGCTTCAACATGTTTTTATTTTAGTTCTAAATAATCACTGTGCTAAGTATGTTCCTGATCATCAGAGGTGATTCTGAGGGATTTGGTTAAGTTCCACAGCCAGAAGGTAGTATTTCCCCCTATCCATCCCACAGTCCCCTTCAGATCTATACATGTCTGATTTCATTCTCATCTGTATCACACTGACACATCTAAGCACGGGAATGAAATGGGGACCTCTGGGCATGTGTGGAGCCCCTGTGCATATGAGCACCGGGACATGTTTCCATGCTTGGGCATGGGATGTGCACAGCACACATTCACATGTGGTAGAGAGAGGCCAAGAGGGTTAGTAAAATGGCCTCAGGCTCTTATATCTCGGGAAGGCCATGTACTTTATGGTGCTGGAATGATGAGGTGCTGAGATAGCCTGGTACTGTGAAGCCTGGGTATCACTACCTGGATTTCACATGGGATGAATTGCCGCCCCCTCTGAATTGTCTCCTGCGAACAAGCTCCTGCTGCTGTTGGATGGGACTCATGGCTCCACAGCTGTCATCTCATCTGGGATTCAGCTGAGGAGCTGTATCATTGCTCAGTGCCTCCACGCTGGGATGCCCACCCAGAAGGGAGCAGCCAGATGCCTGGGCTTTTCGTTTATCAAAGGTCTGTAAGTTCAAGTGAAAAGTCTTTTGAAACAGTGCTGCGTAAAGCACTCCTGAAAGCTTGAAGGCAACACAGACTTTGCCTGAGCTCCTTTGAAAGAGTGAAGAAAGGGTGCAGAAGGAGAACTATAGCTGCAAATGAACAAATGATTAGGCAGTAGCTTGGAAATTCACATCTGTATGTGCAAGATCCCCTACTGGGTATACCTTGCAGTAGCCTGCATATGTCATTTCTGTCAAATTGTGTCTTGAGAATGGCAGTGAAATTCCAGATCTTACTTTTCCTTTAACACCTGTGAGCTGGGAAACTGCCTATTTCAGAAGTGCATTTTTCCACCTCACTGAAAAACTTGATGGGTGTGCAGAAGTTTTTTTAGGGTGCTGAATCATCGCTGCAACTCAGGACTCAGATACAAACTGAACAGGAATTCAACAGGAAGAAGTTGGGATAAAAAACAAAACAAAGCCTAGACTTCTCAGTGTGTACAGATGGGTCACGTTGTTTAAAATAAACATTTGTTTTATTTGCATGTATGTTGACTGAATGTACAAAAGCAGATGTCCATCTCCCAGGACAAATAATGAGGTTGACAGTATTGGTAATGCCAAACAGCTGAAGATGGGATTTATTGAACCTATTAGATCTGACAAGCTGAAAACAGAAGTGGCTATTTGGCATAGCTATGGCACTCAACTTCAAAGAAACAGTATGATTAGATTAGAGGTCTGTAGCTTTCGGGCTTGGTTTTAAAGATAGAGTAAATGAAAGAAATGAGAAAGCTGAGTCTTTCATGCTGAAGGTTATCTACTTTTCTGGTTTGAGAATTATGAAAAGGTGTGTGTGCTGATCAGTTTGGGAAGTGTTGCCTTCTAGGTGCTTGCGTGCACTGACTAGGTCTGAACCATTACGGTTAGCATCTGCTGGAAAGAAATCGGTATCTGAAAAAAACCCTCCCCTTACAAGACGGTTTGAATTCAGGTTGACATTGTAAAGTATCTCTGAAGTGGTTAAGAATGGTGGTGGATCTTGCAATACCGTCAAAGCAGCATGTGGGAGATGCGTGTGGCTGATGATGAGGATAAAAGGGAACTCAGTTCCCAAGCATGGCCAATTTGCTGATTAATCTGCAAGTTAATAATCCTCGCTTAAATTATTTGGAATAACAGTAACAGATATTTCTCAAAGATTTGCTTAAGAAATATATTGAAATGTTTAGGACATGATTTAGGAAAATATGCTAACTGAGAAAGCACTAAAGCATTAAATCGAAGAGTTGTGAAGGGATTCGGTCACACATGACAAAATACTTTCATGAAGAGAGGTGGGCTTTACACTTGGGTGTTTGTTTCTTGATGCTTGGCTAGTCTGCACAATTATTAAAGAACATTTGAAGAAATAAGCTTTGCTTTAGGAGGGGTTTTATTTTGAAATTTGAAAGCATACTGACTAGAAGAGACTGTAATACCCCAAGGCAGTTGTTTTCAAGCACTTGAGTGTAGAAACCTGTATTTCTGTAACTCCTATTTTTAATTGCTCGTTGCACGTAGCTGAGAATTCTTAATTCATAATTAAAAAAAAAAAAAGCTTGCAGTTCAAACACACACCAAAAACCACCCTAGGAATCCAGAGTGATGATGATTTAAAAAACTCAGAAACAAATTGAATTCTAATCGCTTCTTTCCTGCTGTGCTGAAATGCTGAGGGATTTGCTAAAGCTACAGGTTGATACAACTGAATCCCTGCTTAATGATTATATTTGCTAAACTGCCTAACTGCAATGGATACTTAGAGTGTTCTTTCTTTTCCTTTCTGACCTCCTCTGGTTTAGAGGAGACAAGATTTGGACAGTTGTAGCTGGATTGAGCCGCATGATAGGAGTTGCAAAACATTACCAGCAAGGAGCTTGGTTTTGTTATAAACAAAGAATTGCAACACTGAATGTCTTTCAGCAGCCATCCGGGCAGAATAAGCATGTAGCAACTCCTGCACATCTCTGGGCTTGAGAGAAATGTTGTCAGGAGTATTGGGTAAATGAGGCTATTTTTTAATACCCCAGATACTGTCTGTGTTTGTTATTGCTGATGCCTGGCATCTTTGGGGCTTGGTTTCTTTCTTTTGTCCTTTGTAACAAGAAGCTTAAAAAGCACTTTGTAGTGCTTCCTTATGAGCATGCCATCTCCTGCTTCGTTCAGCCCATTGTTTGGCCATCCTTTTGCCCTGCAGATTTGCAAGGAGAAACTTACCTTTGTGAATATCACTGGCAGTTTCTACTGTATTTTCAGTGATGAAAAATGGTAACAAGTCTCCAAAGAAATAGGAACATCCTAAGGGCTCTATACAGTGTCTTATTTGTAATATCTCTTTGTCTGCTGTTATTATCATAGGTCCTAATATTTTTGAAAAAATGCAATAGCAAAACAAGAGAAAACAACCTAGTGGAAATTATTTGCACAGTCTGATTTTTAAGATAAGATCATTCATTAACAGGGGGTTTTTTTAGTTTTTGTTGTTTTTTTGATGGGGTTTTGGATTTTTTTGTTTTGTTTTGGTTTTGGTCAGTGTGTCAGTGACATTAATTTTTTGATCCCACTTCCTTTGGTGGAGGAGGGAAATAAGGAAGAAGAAAATCCACATTCATGGCTTGGATTAGGTCTGCTGAGTTTCAAACTGAATGTATGTGCTTCTGTTTTGTAATACCTCATAAACCTCCTACCAGCTGAAAATGGCAACAGCACCAAAATCTTAATGAAATATCACGTGCTGCCTATTAAGTTTAAAATGCCTGCTGAAATATGCACAGCCTGGGCTTTCTAGATGTTGAGCACACAGAGCACTTGGCTGTCAGTTCTCTGAGATCAAACTTGGGTCTTATGCCTCATTTAAAGCCATTAATGGACTCAGCTTCTGAGGATCTCTGTCATATGTCCTATACGCAGTGGCAGTTTGCATTTTATAGCTCTAAAGCAAGCAGCCTTTGATAAGGAAACACCAGTTTGGAGATTGTGAAATTCCTGATTGGGTCAGTGGCCCAACTTCTGCCAAAGGAAGATGGGACTGCAGTTAAATTGTCTCAGCACAGTCCACCCGCCCTGTCCTTGCTCAGTGGCCCAAGGGGAACAGGTGTGGAACCAGGTGAAACATGGATGTGACCTACCACAAATCTCTATTGAAACAATAGTCCCATAAGGACACGCTGCAAATACTCTCCTTGCTGGAAGGGTCCAACTTTTACATCTGTGGTTAAAGCCTGGTATCTTACGGTTCCTCTGCTGGAGACAGCTTTTAAGGTTTAAATGTGAGAACCTTTCTGTAAGATTGCTTCAACTTTCAAAGGCATCACAAGCATAGAGCTCTGCTGGCCACCCAGTATCTCACAAATGAGAACCTGCCCTTCTATTCAGCTTCAGGTGAGAAAGATAGTCCCAGAGTAGGCTGCCTCATGGCTGGGTGCTGTGTCTGCTGCTGTGCTGGAGGTTAGTGTCCTGCTCTTCTGTAGTAGGCTCTAAAAAGTGCTTCTTATCCTCTGTCATCCTCCCTACCCTCATTTTGCTTTTAAACTGTTTTGGGAAAACAAAAGCAGGCACAAGGAAAAACAATAAAAAGAGTAAAGCTGTTCTTCATTCACGCCACGTTCATACCATCTGTTCCATATCTATTTAAACTCTGCCAGGAGAAGGCAAAGGTGTCCCTGAATTTCAGCTATGCCTCAAATGAATCCCAACAGGCTCCTTGTTTTGGAGACTAAACCTTGCTAAGCAGAGGACCTCTGAGAAGAAAAGTATTTTTAAGCCCCGGGAGCCAGCAGATGTGGTCAGTGGTTGTTGGAAATCGAAGAGGGAGCAGTGGCAGTCCTTGCAGCGAGGTGTTTTCCCAGATGCAGCCCCTGTGGCTCGAGACCAGTGGACAGGACGACAGTGGAGAGGGCAGGACCTGCTCTGCACACACGCGCATTTTCTCTGACAGGCAGCTCCTCAGTGCATATTGAGCTACTTGCAGCTGGGATCAGTTTAGGCTACCTGAGCTAAAGTATCCCTAAAGCTGCAGTATCACTCCAAAGGCATCGCAAGTGATCTGTAATCTAAAGCTGACCCAAAAAGCCCATTTCACAGGGCCTGTCTGCACTACCATTGTTAGCAAAGGTTTCTGTATTACTAACGGAGATAGGAAGGAGTAGAGGTGGTTGAAAGGTTGTGAGTTTTGTTGGTTTTTTTTTGTTTGTTTGATTTTTTTTGTGAAGGGAAATGAAGTTTGACATACTTTAAAACAAAAAAGGTAAAGGAAAAACACTCTGAAGGGTCCTCCAATACAGCTCTAAAGTGAGAGCTAGTTCCCTACCTCAGTGCCAGCCTTCAAGATGTTAATTAAAACGAGAGCTGAATGAAGGTTTGGCTCTTACTTTAGGAATTGAAGGCAGAAAGGCCTCCCTTTGCCGGGCAGTGCCGATGTTGTCTTCCCTCCCCCTGCCTTGGACTTTCAGGCTCATTAATAGTTGCACCAGAAGCTGGAAGGTTGAATCTAGCCTCGGGCACACAGGTATTACATGGTTCTCCTACGACTCTACCACCGTCTCAGCTCCTTGTTTTACAATCTGTTTTACATGGTCCCTTGCCCTCCCTAGGCTCCCTTCCCTCCCCTCGTTAATTATATTCTAGCTAAACAAGCAGGCTGGCTTTGTGCAGTGGCTGTGAACTGAAGTTCTTGACGTGCTTCAGAAACAAAAACATACATAACTGGGTTTTAGTCAACGTCCCCCTTCTTTTCCTGAGAGAGACTAACCAGCCCTTACAATGAGATGAGCTCTGGGCCACCATGTCAAAACCTTGCCAAATATTGACTTTCTAAAGGTGAAATCAAAGTGCTGTCAATAAATCTGCATGTCTGGAATAGCATTCTTTGCTTGCTTTATCTGTCCTAGAAGGTGTCTCAAACATTGCTGAACTGCTAATCACCCCCTTCCCTCTCCCATTTTAATACACGGTATTTTTGTAGGCAAATCTCTGAAGTTTTTTCTTTCATATATTTGGAAATGCTGATTTTATGAGAACTGGTCAGACACATTTGCTATCATTAAAATTCCTGAAAATTATTTTCAATAGACTAGTGAGTACTTTTCTTTTTTTAATACAAAAAAATAAAATTGACTGGGAGATTCATCCATTGGTTCCACTGAGAGCTTTAATAGAGTTGCACAGTAATAAAGGAAGACTGAGATCCTCAACGAAATTTCAAATGGTTGGAGGTGACTTTCAAGTGGTACATCAGAAAGCGGCTTTTATAAGCTTCTGAAAGAGGGGGCAACTTTACCCCTACAAGTATGGCACAATTTCAGCCTTGACTTGGGTGCAAATCTCTGTCCTTTGGGATGGGAGCTGTTGTCACATTTCCCTGGGAATGCTCTGTGCTACCTGAGCATGGATGTGCTCATGCACGTACATGCCTGTGCTCATGTTGCGTGAGGATACTCTCTTACATCCTTAACTGACACACATCCTTATCAACATGAAATCAATGGGCTACTGGTATTAATGAATGCAAATCCAATGAATTCAGAGGAGCTCTGAGGATTTACAACACTCAGGATGAGGGCAAATAGTTATAGATTTTTTTTATATTAAGCAATCTCTGGTGTTTCAAATGAGTGGATTGCTGTGAGCAGTTTTCCTTGTAAATCATCCATTTCTGAGCCTGTTTCCTATGAAATGAGCCACACACACTCATGCTCTTCACCTGTGTCCCTTTCTACTGACCTTTCAAACCAAATTTAACACAGTGATAGCCATCTAAAAGATAATTAAATTCCTGTTTTGATGATGTGTGGGTAGAAGAGTAGAGGGAAGAGAGAGACAGATCCTGTATGTGGCAAACATATGAAAAAGTTACAGGGTGGACTTGAATCTTACTAGAAATTAGAAAGACCACATGACAGACGATCCCCAGTAAATGACCCAAGCAGAAGAAAAACTTAAATTGGAGCTTGCAGTGAACAGTGAGACATCAGTGCACAGGAAATTAGATTTGATTTTTCTTCTCTTTATGTATTTCCTTTGCTTTTGAAATGCAGCCTCCTCTAGTGTTTTTATCTATATATATGTAAGTATTGAGCGATGAATTACGGTGCTACTCATTGCCTGTATGTAGCTAAAGGGCAAGCAGAGTTCTGCAGTCACAAGAGGCTGAATTTCTTAATTAGTAGTGCTGTGGCACAGCTTTTATGACATTGCTTTGCATTTAGTGACTTTAACCAATTAAGTATGGGTCACTGTGACGGGACAAATACCAATTGGCGGAACTGTACAGGAGCATTATCAAAGAAGGGAAATGCCTGAAGATGTTACATTTGATTGGTTTTTAATACCAAAAGCAAGACAAAACCATACAGTGCTCTGTCATTTATGATAGCTTAATGAATATGATTGGTTTAGCTGGCATGAACTAAGAGTATAAATTAAGTTTGTCAGGTGAAGCGATAAACTGAGGAAAAACTATGCGGTTTTGTGCCCACAAGCATCAGTAGGAGTAACCTACATAAAAAACTAGATACAGGCAAACAACAACTGCCCTGAATTACTTGTTGGGGTACTGGGAGACCAAGGGAGATGTGTTCTGTGGAGTAGAGATTCAGGAAAGCTCTTAGCCAAACAGAACAGGTAGAAAAAGAGGCAATTTCATCAGCAAAAAAATCAAATGGTTAAGGGAGAAAAGGCCTGAGGGAGACTTGTAATGTGGCATGAAATACTAATATTCAGCAGATCCCATTCTACCAAATGAGAAAATCTCTGGATCCCATACAGATCTTAATTCCCAGGCTACACAGAAAAATTCTCAAATAGCAATGATTTTCCTTCTACTATGCCATCAACAGGCAGGCATGATGGACATCTCCAGTGCCTTTAAATTCAGTAATGCCAAACAGGGCTCCTGAGTAAAGCCAAAAAAAAGGGGAATTTGATGGCTATGTGTGTCTCATATAAGGGAGATTTACTCAAAGACTTGATGCATTGCTTCAGTGAGTAAAAGCCTTTCCTATCAAGCTAACTAGAATAGCTTAAAGAGTGCTAAGCACTAAAAGCATGTCTGGGGAGCAGAAATTGTGTTGCAGCAGTTACTATTTCAAACAGGTAGAGAATGAGAATGGAGAAAGAAATAAAAAGACTGACCTAGGTTTACCTGGGGGTCAGGTAAGTGTTAGGAGACCCAAATTTCCATCCAGGATCCCCTGAACCCTGCACTTGTGTCTACGCTGCTGCAACTAAGGGCTGCACCTGCGATGTGGGAGTCATATGGCACCATATACTGTGAGTGAGCATCCCTCCAGCTGTAACATGCTCAGCTATTTGTATAACAGCTGTATGGGGTGTGTAGGGAGAATGTGCAACCAGGGTTTGCTCTGCTGATGACACCTTTTGATGCAATGTTTTTGTACTTTTCCAAGTACAGAAGTGAAGCAAAATGGGGCCAGTTGTGGCCTTTCTACTGCCAGGCTTTATCCGTTGCTCATATGGGAAGGTGGGAGGAGGATCCTCATGAGAAGTGGAGTGAGGTAACAGTGGCATACAAAGGTATGAAAGATGTTTTCTCATCAAAGTCACCCCTTTACCATCCGCTGAAGGCATTATAACAGATTGTTGGTAGTTAAGTCTTATACAGAAAGACAGGTTGAATTATCACAGTGTTCCTCATGGCCTCCTAGGCAATGAATCTGTGAAGCAGTGAAGTAGGTTGTTGCTTTCACCACGGAGGAATTAATCATAGTAGCCAAATTAATGACTGCTTTTCAAAAGTTTCTTCTGCTATCTAAAGGACTACCTGATTTTCTACCTGTTCTTCATCTGTGGCATATTTAAGCTTCACCCAGGCAAGCATGTTGCTTGGTGTGTTTGATGCCTGAATACAGACTTCCTAACCTTGATGCTGTTTATTGCAGTGTTTTCTTCTTTTGCTTGACTTGATGATGAGATTGTGACAATTTATCCAGCTAAAAGCCTGTTACCCGTTTCCCTTGCGGCTACATTAGAGTGAGCTCCCTCTGCTCCTTCAAACGGGCATGCTTGCAAATTGACCTTGTGGTAGCAGCAGTAAGGCTGTGATGTTTTGTTGATATTTCAGGCCACGTGGTCTGCGTTTGAAGATGTTGTGTGAGGCTCTCTATGGCACTAGGGAAGAGGGAAAGATGCTGGCAGGTCAAAGCAGTGGCTGCAAATGAGCTTATAAAGTCCTAACTGGAAGGCATAGTACTGACTAGATGATTGCTATCAGTGTTAGGTAAATACACACCCTGAGATGGGTTTAGTCAACATAGATTATTGCCAGCACTATCCTAATCTGGGGTTATCACAATTTTTTTCCTCTCTGTGTCTCTGTCACCTGTCACAGGCTGAGAGCTGTGGAGGAACAGTCAGAAAGCTGCTAGGGCAGCAGCTGATTACAAAATACAGTGGGTTAAAGTAATCCTTCAGGAAACCTTACTGAGTGGAAGGGTGTTGGTTGTGTTCCCTGGCACATCTGAAAAATGTATTAGAAGGATATATGTAGTGGAATGACTGATGATGAATATGCAGTGGTTGTCACTCTGACACTATCTTTTACCACAGAATATCAAGTCTCTAATCCACATGAATTAATTTTAGCCTTTTATCAGCATTATATACAGCTTTTGCTGCCGAGGCATCTGAATACTCGGAGTTGTCTTCAAGTCTGATGTGTGCAGGACAGACCACAGTCCTCAGACTTCAACAAATGAGACCTTCAGAGTCTGTGGGGCAGCTCCCCATCCTACCTACATTTAGGAGTAATTTTTTTTTTAAGGTAAAAAATAGCAAAGCTGTAATTTAGGACTTATTTAGGGGAATCAAAAGACACATATAAATAAACAAAACAATGTTTTCGTCCATTGCTACCCTGGTTAGAAAGCTAGAACAATTGTCTGTGGCATGCAATCAGCTCCCAAGCTACTGCTTAGCTCAGCTGTGTCCCCAGTCTAATTAATTGGTCACAGGTGCAGATGAGCACATTGATTCCACCAATATATCACTTCTGACCAGGCCCAGTCATGCTCGCAGAAGTGGAGCAATGCAGCTTGTGCAGCTTTCTGTGTCAGCTCTGCAAGGAGGGTGGATAAATCATGAAGTTCTTCCACTTCTATTCTGATGGAGCAGGATGCCTTGTAAGGAGAAAGGGTTGAAGCTCCGGGACTAATGGTGAATAAAACACTCTCAGCATGAGTATTACTGAACGGCAGATTAGCACAATGTGCCAAGCACTTATCTAAAATGAAGTGTTTTCCTCTACTTATGCCCTGAGATTCTTGTCTCCAATTATGTTTGTTTTGTTTGCTTTTGCTTTTTCTATGTGAATTCAAGTATCGATAAGAAAAATCTACATAGAGACCGAGGGATGGATAAGGTCTCAGTAGAACAGTAAAATAAAAGCGCTTGGGTGGAGTTCAGCTGTTAAATCTTAAGGCTATACTTAACCTGTTATTGTCTTCAGCTGGATTTGAAGTACTAATGTAGCTAGGCAAGAAAACAAATTTACAATGGCTTAGTTAGGAGGTTCCTCTCCAGGAAGAGCTAGCATAAGCAAAACATAGCCTGAAACAAAGCCAGGTTCCCCTGAACGGGCCCTTGCTGTAAACCAGACAGTTGTGTGCTATTAAATTAATGCAGATCCCTGTTGGCACAGGGCTGCTGGAGGTAGCCTGCAGGCAGACACCCCGTCCCAAGGCTGTGTTATGGAAGAGGGCAGTAGAGTGGTGGCATCCCGGTAAGACCAGATCTCCTCCCACCATGGCACTTTTCCCCAGAGCAGCAGCTGCTATTGTGGCTGCTCCAGCTCTGCCCCTCTTCATAGGTAAAGCCACATAGGTAAACCTCCTTGGTCAGTGCCCATCAGCCCTGCCCTGTCTCACAGCTCCCCTCTCAGCCCTATTTTCTCTACTTTCCTTGATGTGCTTTTCCCCAGGGGCCATTTTGCTGTTGAGTCCAAGGACAACCTCTCTTCCTGATGCCTGACTTTCCTTCAGGTGTGGATCCCCTGGCCTCTTGCTTGGAGTGGCTCTGCATTATCCCCCTCTCATGCCATGCAAGGGAGGCTCTCCTTTGTCTTTCTTCCCAAACTGGGAAGTCTAACATCTGCCAGTCTGGGCAAAAGGAGTGGGGCTGCAGTGTTGGGTGTCCTACAGACAAGCAAAGGGAGGGTGGAGGCAACTGCCCAGGCAGTAGCCTTTATGTCAGCAGTCTGTCTTCATCCTCCTCCTCCCCAGCAGCTGGCTGGGTTTACCAGGAACCTGGTAGAAGCAAATTAGGAATTTGGCTGTAAGTATTTTCCTGTGACTGACAATCTGCTGCCCCACAAAAATTATTTATTTACCTAGGTTGAGAGCCCATTCTGTGGGAGGGTGAAGACTTTGGCTTCCTCAGCTGGTCTGTTTGGAGGTTGGGAGGTGACTCCAGTAGCAAGCACCCGAACATGGCAGGGGAGTTAACAGTAGCACCACCTTTTGAGCTTGCTGATAAACATGTGCCATTTTTTTTGTGCATGTAGAAAGAATATTAAATGGAGTGGCATTGTGCTTGCTACTGGTGCTGAACACCCTCTGGATACCTGGTGACCCTGCCTTTCTCACATGCCTCAGGCCATGGTCGTCAGCAAAGCTGAGAGCAGCAAAAAAATTTCCCTCCAGGGTCAGATGGGTGTTGGTGTTCCATCTTCTTATAGACAGGGAGGTTCAGCTGCTGGGCTCACCTGCACACATCTGCCAAACAGGCTTAGACACTAGAGAGCCGTCAGGCGGAGATAACAGCTCTTTCCTGCTTTCTGCAGGTGCCCCACAATTTGACTGTTGGAGGAGTGATGCATACCTGTTGCATCAGGATATTTGGATGAAACTGGGAAATTAGGTGGGATCAGGGTAGATGCTCTAACGATCCCTGCTACCTTTAAGTTCTATAATGCTGTATTTTTTAAGGTAGGTGATAGATTATTTCTGCAAGCGTAAAATAAAAGTAGCAACCCTCCAGATTACACCTGCTATGGAACTCGTGCAACAACTATCTTAAAATACCTTTTTAAAAATATGTTCATGTCTTTTTTTTTAAATGAAGGCTCTGACCTTGATCACTTGAGAATACATGTCTGAATTCAAAATGAACTGCTTAAAAGGTATTTAAAATATTACCACGCATTATTGAATACAGAAAGGCATTTCAGAGTATGGTTTATATGAAAACTGCTATGAAAGGGAATTGTATATTAATATATTAAAAAACTTCCTGTATATTAATGTAATTAAATCAACTATTTAATTGTTTTGGAAATTAGTTAATGGTTGGTAAGTTCAAAGGGAAATAAAAGCAAAAATTTCAGACAAACATCGTTTGGTCCTGTAAGGTAGTAATTTAGATATCAGTGTTAGGAACTGTTCCTCTTGTATGCCTGTATGGTTTTAGTCAAGTCAACAGCAAGTATGATGGAAGTATCATGTCATAATTGGATAAGTTTGTTAATAGGAATTATTCTTCAGAAGTGTTTCTGTGAAATAAAAAAAAAGGAAAAGGCATAGTTGGGTGTTCCTTCACATTTATCCAAGATCTATGTGTAAATTCAGAAATAGTGCAATCTGAAGTATATTTTATAAATATACTTATATATATATATATATGTTGACCTCAGTACCAAGGAAGGTCATGGAGCA
>NW_009715069.1:0-241 GCF_000703405.1 Apaloderma vittatum
AGAAAAACTAGAACAGCTTTAATGAAATTATAATGGAAAAAATAATGAAATGATAAAGAAAAAGAACTATATATAACTATATATAAGCCTGATATGGAACCTGACTGCCCTCCACCCAATATGAATCCTCATTGGTGCTGCAGAGGAGACGACACTGGGGAAGTCCCAGGCTCGGCAGTGGTGGGAGCTGGATAAAGGGAGCTGGATTCGGGAGATCAGGATCCCAATTAAAAGCAAGAGA
>NW_009715069.1:428-4132 GCF_000703405.1 Apaloderma vittatum
TCCTCTAACTACCAGGCACCCCCAGTGAGTCACACAAGAGCCAGCAGTGGCCTTGGTCACTATAGGAGTAAGTATCAGCAAGAGCCTTTCTGCATCCCACTCCCAGGCAGTAGCTGTAAACATCAGATGTTATCACTGCCAGTAGCACACACTGTCTGCAAAAACATGCTGCTAACTTCAGAAAGTGCAGCCTTTTAGAAGAGACTAAACTAGAAAGTAAAAATCACTAAACAGAATTGGGGTTTTTAGCTCAAAACAGGACAGTCTCGCACATAATATACATGACATATAATTAATATGTAATATATAGTACTATAGACAAAACTTATATAATTAATTCAGATTTATTTTGAAACTAAAAGTTATAATGATTTTGAAATCATAATATTTCTTTTCTTTTTTTTTTTCCCCCATGAATAATTACCTTTTAAAATGCTAATCTATTTCTGTTGGCTATAAAATTTAGGACTTAGATAAAGAAATTAAATGAAGGTGAAAAAATGTTTTGGAAAAAAAGTAATAAAGAAAATTAACATTATCACTCTCAAAAGGATTTTCTTTCCTTTTAACAATCAATTAAAATCAGATGTATTGTGAGATATTGAGAAGCAGCAGAACAAAAGGCACGAGGGACAAAGTAGTGACTGCAACATGGATACCGAAACATGTGCACAATTTTGGAAAAAGAAATAAACCTTCCTCATGATTTGTCCAACTAGGTTTTGCAAAGAGCTTTTGTAAAGTTCTTTATCAATTTATTGACTTATTCATAGTGAAATTGTTACTAGATTCAATTTATTTATTTATTTGTAGTGAAATTTTTACTAGATTAATTCTGAGAGCTTGATTCACAAACACTTCTTGCTATATTACTTCAGACCTCAAGATCATCATCATATTCTTAACAAATCAGTCTTCAAAAACTTGTTGCTTTTGCTGAGCTTTACCCAGTAACTAAGTGGAAATAGAAAGCATGGCTTTAGGTCTGTTCTAGGCTTGAGGAAATCACTTTCATGATCACAAGCTGAATATAGTTGCTAGGACAGGATGACTTTGGATAAAGAATCTTCTACTGCCACTGAAAGAGTTACCTAAGTCCACATGAGGACCATCCTTAGTTTCTCCCGCAAGTATAGACAGCTCCTCCTCAGCCTGCTGATGGTTTCCCACATGGAACATAAATTTTCCCAGGTAGTGTGGTAAAATACTACTTGCCTATTTGATGTTTGTACTTCTATTGGAGGGAAAAAAGGCATTAGCAGCTTGTTTTCTCAGGGAAAAAACCCTGAAGCTCCTCGCACCCTTCTGAATATAGACCTAATTCCTTTTGCATATTTAGTCATGACATAATTGTGTAGCTCACTTTTATGGTATTAACATTGTCAATAATCGACTAAAAGTTTTATACCACAATATGAAATGTCTCAGGGTGAGTCTTGCCAGGCTTGCTCTATCTGAATTTTTCTTTATCCGCCTGCAGCTTTGTTTTACCTGGTGTCATTGTGACAGCCATTTCCCTAATTGATCAGGCAGCAATGTCTAATTTTATTCTTGCACAGTACAACCATAGCTGCATATAGCTAGTGTTAATAAAAAAAAATTAAAAAAAAATTCTTTCAGGCCAAGATATTTGCAGCTCTAACACAGTGATGTAGTGTACAGAAATATGGGCCTGGTATAGCGGCAAAGACTCTGATAAGTGGAGGCAGAGGACATGGTGCAGAGGAGCTCAGGCATGGGACAGCATGAGAGCTGGGACACAAGCTTGGGACTGGAGATGCCACAGCTATAAACAACTCACCCATACTCAGTTAAAGAAACACAGATCTGGAGATGAGAAAAATGTTTTCAGAGTAATGAACACAGAAAAAAATAGTATCAGTAGTATATAAAGGGCACTATATATTGTAAACTTGGATGTAACACAATGCTGCAGACCAATGAGGGAAGAGAAAGGTGTAGAAGCTCATTAACAAACACCTAAAAATTACCCCAAATGGATGCTAGAGGAGAAAGGAAAAACTATAAACAGCATATTCCTCCCAACCAAGGACTCCAGAGGCTGTCAACTTAGTGTTACCTGTAAGTGTGGAGGGAAGTGCGTAAGTGTGGAAGCAGAGTGCTTCTTTTAACGGTACCTGGACTTTTTTCACTGTAGCAAGTGGTGATAACAAAGGAAGGAAGCCATAAACAAGAACATACAGATACACAAACCTGACTGCTGCATTTTCAACTGTCTTATATTGCTGTGACTTTTTGCATTTATAAACAAAATGGAAAGTTTGCTTTTCTTTGTTTTGCTTTGGTTTTTTTCTCTAATAATTGTATCTAGACTAATGGTGATTCTTGAGCTAGACTTTCATTTCCGTTATGGTAACAATAACACCCTGGCTTTACTTCTACACATATATGTGTTTTGCTTCATTTTTTTGCTGAAAAAACTCATTTTAATATAATGCTAACTTATTTTTGATTATTTTTTTACCATAAAGAGTTTGTTTCTACAAGGTAAGTCTGGTTTCAAGTTAGTTACTTATGCCCAGATTCGTCTCACCAGACTTCGGGAATTTATGTATCTGAGTAAGAGCATACTCCATTAAATGCCTGGTATAGTCAGTGGACAGAAAATGCCATGCCCAGAGGACAAATCTGCTCTTAGTGACAATGAACAAGCAAAGATGTTCACTTTAATAAAATTAGATTGAAGAAATTGGACTGATTCCTAATTTAAGCACCATAAAGAAGTGCCAAGACAGGCAGAACGAATATGACCTTGAATTAATAAGCTCTATTTAAAGATGAACATAGGGTCTACTGTTATTTAAACTCTGTTCCTGTTATCAGTCAATAAATCCCTTGGGCAATGACACAACATATGATATACACAACCATCTCATATATAAAAGGAAAGACTTTTTACTACAAGAGTAAGACAGAAGTCCATGGAAGTTATTAGAAAAATAGACAGGATACCAAAAGCTTTTTCATTGTCTTTTAAGTGAAGATCATGTGCAGAAAGAATGAACGCAGAATGATGTCAGAAATTAATTTAACTGTAAGCAAAAAGCTGAATTGCCCAATTGACTGGGTGGTGCAAACTGTATGAACTGAAGTTGGAGTTCTATGGCACCAGGCTTTGTTGAATCACCATTATTCTGCTTAGCAAGAGACAAGGAACATAAGTATTACAGTGGAAGAAAATACAAGGACGTGTGACAATTATTGGGAGGGAAAAGTTTCTGTAAAGAAAAGTATTGAGTATCTGTTCCTGTAGTGCATTATCTTGACAATTTTTTTCTGCTTATCTGTCCAGTCAAGATATTAAACATATTTTCATATGTCTTTAGCTGATAATTAACTGGCTTGGTATATGTCGATAACAGGTAATGCAGAAGCTTGTCAGTATCTAATGGCTAATTATACCTACATAGATAACCATATACCCAAACTATCATAAAATGGTTCTTGAAGAAGTAAAATACTTGACAACAGAAAAGTCTAAAACTAATTTGCTAGCTCATTTGTTATATTTGTGTATTTAAAAAGAAAAAAAACAAATTTCACTGTTTGATCTGAACATTACATGAAAGATGACTTCTCAAGTATCATGACTGAATAGATATAATAAAATATTCTAATGCATAGACTGTTATATATATAGTTCTAATATTATAATAAATTAATTATAATATAATAATTACAGT
>NW_009715070.1:0-222 GCF_000703405.1 Apaloderma vittatum
GACACCTCCACTTCCGTCGGCCCTCACGGGTATTTTTAACTCCCGGCTTTGCCGTTGGCATGCGGCGAGTGTCCGTCCCCAACGCTGCCCAGCCTCCAGCTGCCTCCCTCTGCCCCCGCCGCCCACCGGGGCAGGATCAGACCCTCCAGCACCTCGTTGAAACCCGCGGGATTGCGCAAGACCCGATGGGAGAGGATGGGACAGGAATGGACCCTCTGGGGG
>NW_009715070.1:665-932 GCF_000703405.1 Apaloderma vittatum
TGGGCCTTATGGGGAAGGATTGGACCCTTTAGGGCAGGATTGGACCCTATGGGTCAAGATTTGACCCTTTAAAGCAGGAGGGGACCCTATGGGGTAGGACTGGACCCCACGTGGCAGGTGCTCAGCTGGGACCCTGCAGCACAGGATGGGACCTAAAGGCACAAAATCGGTCCCCATGGGCAGGATCGGGCATCGGCACCTCTTCTGTCAGGCTGGAGCATCCTCAGCCCCATCCCGCAGGGATGTCCCCATGTCACCCGTGTGCCG
>NW_009715071.1:0-336 GCF_000703405.1 Apaloderma vittatum
ATCCCCGGGGTCTGCTGTGAATGAGTGTAGCTCCCAGAACATCACCTACCTCCTCGCCATTGCTTTCCTCCTCCTTCTGCTTCCTGGGCTGTTTCCCCTCCACCTCTTTCCTGGCCGTTTCGGGCAGGAGATTGTCCAGCCAGCTCAGGTCGTGCAGGGAGAAGATATGCTCCAAACCCTTCCGGATCCCCACCAGGGCCAGCAGCTGGGGCCAGGGTGAAATGTAGATCAGCATCACACAGTGCTTGGGGCTGAGCACCAGGGAACAGGCAGCGTGGTCCCTGTCACACCCCTTCCATCCCCCTGGTGAGTGCCAGCGAGGCGGCATGTCACCTC
>NW_009715071.1:411-3722 GCF_000703405.1 Apaloderma vittatum
TGGCAAACCCGTGTCACGGTCTTGCAGGGATCCTGCCAGCCCTTGGCAGTCTGAACACCTACGTACACCCCCACCCAGGGCAGCATCCACGTCCCTCACCCTCCCGTGGTTCTCAGGGCACCCATGGGCAGCGCCCAGCCCAGCACCAGAGCAGTGCCACCCAGTTCAATGGGAGGTTGTACCATCACTGGGAAAATGATAGCGGCCACGGTGGACTTGAGGACCCAGAGCAGGGCCAAGCACAGCAGCTGGATGACAGTGAAGAGGTGCACCCGGCGCAGGGGCACATGGCGCAGGTAGGGGAGGTCTGGCTGGTGCTTGGCTGGCATGAGGAGCAGCTGCACGCGGTCTGTGAGCTGGAATGAGAGAGAGGACAGATGCCTCATCCCTGGAATTGTTCGAGGGCAGTCTGGATGAGGTGTGAGCAACCTGCTGTAGTGGCAGGTGTCCCTGCCCATGGCAAGGTCCCTTCCAAACTATTCTACGATTCTATGATTCAATGTGCATCACAGACCTCCAGCTTTTAGGCCCCTCTCCCCCAGCTCACTGTTGGGACCAGGGCTGGCAGGATGGGTTTTTTCTCGCTCCTGCCATCTGTGCTGGCCACCAGTGAGTGGGTGAGATTGTTTGCAAGACCAGGGGTCCTGGAGCTGCTGTTACCCCAGGCTGGGGGACCACTTTCCAGGCAGACATCTAGAAAAGGCTCAAGCTGGTCTTAGAGAGTTCATTGAGATACAACAACCCCTTGGTTCCTGATCCTGCATGCAGGAAACAGCTGCAGCCCCTGCTGGGGCACAAGCCCACATTCTCCAAGCAGAGGGAGTGAGGGAGGGGGCTTCCCAGCCTGGCATCCAAAGCAGGAAAATGTACTGTTTAGAGGGAAAAAAAGGGGTAGATATTTCTCAAATGGGGATTTTTTTCCATTCCGAGGATTTCTCTTGAGAGTAACAGAGCTGGCACATCAGTGGCAATGCCAGGACCAAAGGACCAGCAGGTCCCAGCTCTGCACGTAGCTCCCAGATAGAGACATCCCTGTAGCTCTGAGAGCAAGTCTGGGTTATTACTGGTCCCTCCACTTCTCCCAAACCACCTGATCCATCAATGCAGAAGTTGCTTCTGCTCTTCAGCATCTCAGATATCTCCCTTTCCATTTTCTCTTTCTAAGAAAGGTCTCTCTGTCCTTCCTTTTCCTGGGCATGATGGGGGACAGATCCATGCCAGGCTGCCTATCACACAGAGCTAAAACCCACACTCTGCTGCACAGTGTGAGCAGGTATCAAGCAAACCCCCTCAAACCCAAAGCAGCCCTCCCCAGCACCCCTGGTGCAGCCCCTGCTCACCTGGATGCTGTTCAGTGCTGCCACCCCCATGTGTAGGAAGACCCCGTACAGCACCGGCATCGGGATGTGCTGCAAAACAGCAGGCAAGGGGTCAGTGGGCGCAATTCTGAGGGGGCTGCACTCACTGAGCGTCTTCTCCTGTGTAAAAGCCTGTGCACAAGGCCACAGTGCACAGCTCCCTCCGTGCTGGCTGGGCACCCTGTGATGGATCGATGAGATGGCGGATGGGACAGATGGCAACCCACAGCCTCGCAGGATACGGCCACCAACCCCTCTGCCTTGGAAAAGAGGCCGAACCCCATGGCCGGGCTCCCTACCTTGAGAATGGGTGCCATGAAGATGGAGACCCCTGTCAGGATGAAGACAGCCAGGCCGGTCAACCTCTGCTCCCTGCGGGCAGCAGTGTGGGTGTCATGGGTGCCCCAGGGTCCCTCAGGAGCTCACTGCCCCGCCTGCCCTCCCAGTCCCCAGGGTCTCTGCTCTTTTCAGCTTTGATGGCCGCAGGGACCAGTGGCACCCCTCAGCCGAGTCTGCTGGCCAGAGTGGGCACATCCTTGTGTGCCCATCCATGCCAGGGCAGCCATGGACAGGAGATCCCCTGGAGCGGGGTCTGGACTCCTTATATACCTGATGCCCAGGAACTGGATGTGCTCGCCAGGGGCTGAGGTTGCACTCTCCTTCCTCAGGCTCTCCATGTGTGCCAAGGAGATGACAGTGGCTGAGACGTACCAGGGGAGGCCAGTGACAGAGGTGAAGACCATCAGGAGGGAGACACAGAGGAGGTCCAAGTGAAAGCCTGCTCCTTTCTGCAGCAGAGAGGCAGCAACGCTGAGGGTGAGCTGTCTCCGTGGCAGCATCAGAGAGCCAGCAGTGGGATCTGTCCACCTTGCCAGCTGGTTCAGGGTGCCACTCTCACTTGGCAAGCCCCCTGGCCCACAGGGTATAGATGGGACCTGGATCCTCCTTGTCAGCTGCGTCCTGCCCATCCACTGTTCCCTCTCACCTGCAGCTTGTACTCCCTGCGGTTAAGGATGACAGCCGTAATCTGCTGGTCCATGAAAATGAGGATGGTGGCAAGGACAGCGGGCACTGCAGATGCCGGACAGACCCACCACGGGTTGGCTCCGAATGGGAAGATGATCCATCCCCGTGCTGGGTTTGTGGGCTGTGGAGAACAGAAGGGTCATGACAGCCGCTGTGGCACAGCCAGGTGATGGGACCAGCCCTGGGTGCCCAGGCTGGAACAGTGCCGGCCTGGAACATTGCAGGCACACAAGGGAGCTCCACCTGAGGAGAGGGAGAGCATCTTCTCTCAAGCTGGGGATGCTCCTGGGCAGTGTGACCCACCAGCCTCCTGCGAGGACACCCCAGCTGTGACAGAGCAGGGGATTGCCCCTGGACACTGTCAGCCAGAAGCTGGGCACATGCCTCCAAGAGCAGGTAGAAGGGGTAGCAATGGACGTAGGTGATGGCAAGCCCAAGGAGGTGGCAGCAAGCACGAGCTGCTCTGAGGTGGTGCCAGCCCCGCTCCACACCCAGGGTGGGGAACCCAAGCCCAGACTTGAGCCTGTGGCTCTTGCTCCAGTGTGAGCTGTACTGTGACGTGGTTAGTCTGGGAGCAAGACAGGTTATTTACAGAGCATGGGATTGGCTGCAGTTCAACCTCTTCTTGTTTGCTGGGCCACAGCCTGTATTCCTATAGGGCTGGACCCAGTGGTGACAAGGACAGGCGCAGCACAGAGAGCTATGGGGGGCACAGACGCGCCCCCCCAACAGCGCCAAGCCCAGCCCGCCAGCACCTTCAGCTCACTGGGGACGAGGAGCTTGGGGGTTTCCAGGCCCAGGGCGGCATCGGCAGCGCAGGAGATGAGGATGGCCAAGATGATGGCGAAGTCACTCACCAGCTTCCTCACCTACAGATAGAGAGGGCTTGGCCCAGGCTGGCCAGTGTGGGGAGCTGCCCCAGGAGCA
>NW_009715072.1:0-231 GCF_000703405.1 Apaloderma vittatum
TTGGGCCCTTTCTCTCTCTCCTGGGGGAGGCGAGAGGCACCGGAGGAAGGGGCTGAGTTAGAAAGCCCGGTAAACGGACCGTCAGGGCTGGAATGCCCGTGTTCCCCCGGACAGGGCCCGGAACGCTTGGCTGGGGTGGTTTGTACACGGAAGTGCTGATGTGTCAGGCAGCCCCAGGAGCCTTGGGAAAACAGACTGAAATGTGACTGCTCATAATCATGCTGTGTAAAG
>NW_009715072.1:262-3939 GCF_000703405.1 Apaloderma vittatum
ATGAATGCTCTAAAAAAACTATAATGGGTGGATTTCTTTAGAATAGGGATGGGAGTGATGTGTTTCTTTTCCTCTGAATGAATGTTATGTGTCTTTCTTACAGCATGGTAGAAACGTTATTCTGCTCTGGGTGCTCGATGACACTTGGTAACATCTACAGGTGTACCCCAAAGCACCTCGACTACAAAAGGGATTTGTTCTGTTTCAGTATTGACTCAATTGAAAGGTAAAGGCAGATTTTTTTCCTGTTGAGCCTGCCAGCTAAGCTTCACCCTTTGGGCACTGTGTTGAGGAATGATCTTTTTAATATTTGTGGCATGCCTAAAGGTAGCTGTTTCTGCTGCTTTGTTCCAGAGCAGTTTTTTTGTATTCCTGCTATTTGCATTGTGGTGCTGAAATATGAGACACGTTGTCTCTGTAATGTTAGACAAATCTTAGGGGGATAAAAGAGGGCTGCTTTTTGTACAAGAAGCTGCATACTGCCCAAGAAAATAACGCTAGCTAAATAACACAGGAGGGTTCCTTCTTATTTGATCAGAAGAGGTTGCATATGTGCTCTGCTTTAGACAACATCAAATAAGCCTGCAGCCACAGACAGTACTTGTTGTTTTGGCTGTAAGCTATTAGCGGTAAACATTATCAGCAGAGATATGTTTGAGGGGCTTAAGCAGAACCTGGGATGAGGTCTGACCTTTGCTAACCAAGTCTGCTTTTTCCTTGGTAAGGTAGGCAAAAGCAAATTTTTAAACTGAGTAGATGATGATGTGCCTGAGGCTCTCACTTGACGGTCTTATAGTAAGAAAACCGTCTAGAAAATGAAGATGTGCTGTTGTATTGGTTTTAGTTGGTTTATAGCACTGAAGAGTGGCAATTTCTTGGGCAGTAAAGGTGATGGCTGCTTCTCCCAGCTAGTGCTTCACTAATCTGAATGTCTGTAAGTTTTCACTGTACTCTGTAACACTAGAATTCATGACTGTCCCTTGGAGTTCTAACTTTCTGTCTTGGTAGTTCTGTGCTTAAAAGTGTTTTCATTCAGCCATACAATTTAATTACAAAATTACCAAATGTGTGTGGTGTTTGTTTGTTTCTTTTTCTGTTGTCTCTGGAATCATGGTTCCCCTTTGCTAGTGTATTAAACATAATCTCATAATCGTTGAGAACAATGGATGAGTCCTACATTTGTTTTTCTGGCTTCAGAGTGAAAAGTGCATGATCTAAACTGTGGTGTATCAGTTACATTCTAGGATCCTCAGAAAAGCAAGCTCTTACTGATGAGGAGCCTCTAACTCTTGAAAGTCGGGCTGCCTTGGAAGATGTGCTACAAAGGGTAAGATTTAACCTTATATCCTTTTTTGTTTAAATCGCCCCTGTGAAGTCTTAATATTGTTAAATAGTTTCTACAAAACAGCTTACTTCATCCCAATTCTTTGGGTTTTAACATATGCTGTAATACTTCATTCTATAATTGTCTTGGGTTATGCAAGATTTTCAGTAACTTTTTCTTCAATTTTAATGGTAATTAGCATTTTCTGTTTATTAAGCACAGCATTAGATTCCTACTTATGCCTGTCAGTAATGGGAAATTTCACTTCTAATTAGTTCTGAGTCATTTCTCCAGATTTTCAGTTAACTTTTAGTCGTGTCTCTTATGTCTTTTATGTAAACTGACTTAATGCTTTTGCTCTAAGTTTTTATTGAAATATTACATAATAAAGGTGACATTTTACTCTACTGAAAACTTCTGATTGTAAATGGGGGGAGTTGAGAGCAAATAGCATAATGAAGCCAGCTCTGAACGCTGATGGTTGTTTAGCAAAAAGCTGAATGTGTGGATCTGACCTCAAGGTTGGAGACAATTACAGATTTATGGAGGTGTGGAGAGTTAATGTGAGTGAACTTTCAAACCGTGAGTCACGGGAATAGGATCAAATAGTGTTGGTGATGCAAGATTAAATTTGAGCACTTGCTGAGATCTCTGCTTGTTCTTTGTGTTGTTGAGTTCTGTTTACAACAGAGTATCTTTTCCTATTTATAGGCTGACACTGTATTAAAGTCTCTGGAAACAAGAATGACTGCTCTTGAATCAAGTATGGCTTCTCTTCACAAAGAGTGAAAGAAATTACATGCAGGATGTTTAACTGCAGGAGAAGGATGTATATGAACCTTGTCCTTGTAGTCCTCTGTGGAAGCATTGCAAAAGTTGTGCAAAGTACTGAAAGACACTGGTGGCTCCCGCTGTGGAAGAACAGTACTGGCTGTGAGTCTTTGCCACAGACGTGGAGTTCCTCTCTCCTGTTAAAAGGATACCCTAGAAAGAAATGGATTTTTAAAATCAAGTTTCTGTGGACTTCTGGTTTGATTTATATGTAAATATTTATTTAAAATTTTATCTCTGAAAGCAAAGCATTTATCTGCTGACTTCCCTACTCTTCAGTATCTACTGAACTGGGTGTGCATGTCCTTCCTAAACCAATAAAAATACTTGTGATGTCTGAAGAGATAACATGCTATATTTTTTCTTGTCTCTACAGCCTTTGCTTGACCTGTGCTCAGAGATGGGAATGCCACATTAACTGTATAGAATGCTTTGGGTTTTTTTTTTTTTCAATCCCAACGCTAAAATGTATTGTAAAGGAAGGCTTTAAAAGCATTAGATAAAATAACTTTTCATGTAGTATTGAAGGTCATATGTTTTACAGCTTCAAGGGAAGGAAAACAAACAAGGCTGGTAGCAAGCATGCCTTTGAGCAAAAGCTTGATGTGTATTTGAGTAATGAATCCAAAATGCTAATTAAGTACCCTTGTCAGTATTTTTGTTGTTTTAATGCAGATATTTCAGTTATTTGTCTTTAATCTTCTGTGCACTTAACTAATTGTCAGGGTTTCTTATAGTGTGAGTGTTCCAAGCAGTTTGCTTTTTTTTTTTTAAATGAAACAAAAGCAAGCAATTATAGTCTAAAGGAATAAAAATTTTGAAAATGTTTGGTGTTTTTTTTTTTTGTCACCCACCACTACTTAATCTTACTACTGTAAGTTTCTCCAAAAACCTAGAATGAGTTTCTTGCTGTTCTCCCCTGTTGATAAGCACTGTTTCTCTTATAAAAGCTTCTCCCCCCACCTTTTGCTCTATTTAGTGCTTTGTTTTGAAGGTGGTAATCGGGCTTAGCCTGTAGTGATGGATCTTGTAGTCTTTCATGTTCAGCTAGCTAAAACACTTTGCTACTTGCATCCCTGCCAAAGGGATTGTTGTAAGCACTAATCTTTCCAATCAAATTAACTCCAGTGCAATTTTTGTGGCGGTTTCTTAGTTGAGGAGCTTTTTGAATGTTGGAAACTGACATAGAATCATAGACTGGTTTGGGTTGGAAGGGACCTTTAGAGGTCATTTAGCCAACCCCCCTGCAGTAAGCAGGGACACCTTTAACTAGATCAGGTTGCTCAGAGCCTCATCCAACCTGACTTTCAATGTCTCCAGGGATGGAGCCTCCACCACCTCTGGTGGACATAACGGACTTTGTCCTGGATATCTCAAGAGAACCATGAAGTCTTTGCTTTTGAATTGAAGGTTGGTTGATGTATCTCATTATATTTTATATATGTTTTTGTTGGGAATTGTTAAGTTGAGGGCTTGATAAGCCTACCTGTTCAGAAATCATGCTTTTTCCATATATATATAT
>NW_009715073.1:0-32017 GCF_000703405.1 Apaloderma vittatum
CGACGGGTGGGCTCAGCGAAAGTTGGAGCCCAGGAATATTCAATATTCAAGCCCAGCTCAGCTCCTTTGCCGCAGAGACCCGCCGAGAGGAGGCTGACTGCTCGCTGGGGTGGATTTCCACCCTTCAGCAAAGGGTTTGAGCTGCCTGCGGGAGGAAGGCTGCTCGTTTCAAAAGCTGTTACAACAGTGAAGGACCAAAGAGGTTCCCCGAGCAACAGTGGGTCTGTCCCGAGTTAGTTGGTCACCACCCAAAGCTGCTCTGGCTCTCTCAGGGTAGTACCGGGCTAGCGATGCTCTCGGTGGCATCATTGGTCTCGATGTGAGCGATGACTTGGGCTGGATGTAAGTCTCACTCCTGGAACTCACTCACGCGAGTGAGTGTTTTGAAGGTCTCCCGCTGAGTAACCGCTTCCCTTTTTTCGCAATATTCTTGGTATTGAGGCTGCAGCACAGTGCAGCCTGTGTGCACAGGCTGATGTGTACAGAAGAACAGACATTTGTGCAAATGAAGTGAAACTGAGAGGAGGTGCAGATGGCAGCAGAGTCAGAAAAATAATACAGCCGCCCCAGAATGGGACTCCCATGGGGTCTGAGCATTGCTTGTTAATCAGGTGGGGAAGAAGAGGCTGCTTGGCTTTCACGGTTCTTTATTGTGGGTGAGTACAGCTCCAGGGTGTGGTAATGCATTCGCAGATGTATTTTGATATGTTAGGTCTACTTTAGAGTTAATAGTACATCTGTTAGAAAAACAGGAAAACTACTGAGGAGGTGCAGCTTAGAAATAAGTGATGGAAACTGGAATTGCAGAAAAAAAACAGTCTATGTCAACAGCAGCTACTGATACTTCATAGGTGTAAGTGAAATGTCCTCCTTGGGTAAATTCTGGTGCGATCTTGCATAAGGAATATCGAGCTCAGAATCTGTGTGAAAATTATATTTTAAATGGCTGAGTTTTTTCCTCCTTCATCAGACCGTGCTGTTCTCCAGCACATCTCTCTGGGATCGAGAATGTCAATTTTTATTAGACAGCAAGTGTTCGAGTCAGTCAGTGTAGATGCAGGAAACAAATGTAAATGCTTGGAAGAATGGAAACAATTAGCTCTTTAGAGCCTGGCAGTAAGTAAACCCTTCTGATGTCAAGTGTGGTTCTTTAGTTTTTGAATGTTTGACTAGGATCTTAACTTTTTTAATACAGATGTGTCATTTTTCTTACCTTATGATTGGCTAGGCAGTGTGTATTGCTTGGAGCTTGACTTGACAATTTATCTGAAACAAGTGGGGTTCTTAATATTTTTTTTAAGTTCAATGAGATGCTGTTTTTTGACAACCATTTCACCCATATACTGATAGAGATGGATTTTCTGTTCAGTGACAGGTCCTGCTGATGGGTCATTTTTGAGTATGTAGGAAAAAGTCTCATGCAGCTGCCCTGCCAGGAAGTGCAACGTGTGCCTTGAACTAAGATCCGCAAGTAGTTTCTTACATCCTATCTCCAGGTCTCTCCTTTTCAGTGCCTACTAGTTCCCAGGCATTTAGAAGATTCGATTTCTCTACTAGGGTTACCTGAGGTGAGACCCTATGCTGTCTTTTGCGCTGTTGGGAATGGGCTGGGGAAGATTCTGCAAAAAATCTTCAGGGACTCTCTGGGAGCTGCAGTCTGGTTCACAAGAAGAACCCGAAATCTAAGAGGTCTGCTGCTCTGGATCTTCCTTACATTAACATTTCTACCACGAAGCACTATCCTAGAGCCAAGGAATGGAGCTGCCTGCCTGGCTGTGAAAAGCTTTTGGAGGTACCTGGGAAGTCTGGTCTGCCTTTCCAAGGGGCGGGGAAGGTTTTGGCAAGAGTGCTATCCACCGGGCTCTTTTTTCCAGCGCAGAACTGCAAGGATACTACTGGCAACTTTCTTCTTCCACATGGTGCCAGGCTAGGATTAATTTTATGCCTAAGGGGAAGTCCCTCAGCACTGTCTAATAACCAGCTCTTCTGCTTCTGATCAGGCGTTGGAAGTTGACTGTGAAGCCAAGTCATAACCTGTATAGGGACAGCGAGGACACTTGGTGCCTTTCTGGCCCTGTGACAGTACTGTCACTGCTCTGTGGGAAGATTTGGATTTGTATCCCCAAGCACAGTCAGGACCTCGCTTTGGGGTCACGGTTGCTACAGGGCATCCCCAAGGTTGTTGTATGAAAAGCACCGCAGTGGATGGCAGCAGTTGAGTGTAGGTCCTGTGTCCTCGCCAGGGTCAGGAAGTCTCTGGGAGCTGGGAATGCTGAGGGGCTGCCCTGGGGGGCTGTGGATGCTTCCTCAGCACGCCTTGCTGGGTTGTGGAGATAGTGAGCTGCGCTGGGGAATGCTTGAAGCACACCGAGTTGTAAGAGTTGGTGCCTGGCATTACCACAAAATGCAGATCAGCTGCTAGGGATGGGGAGCCCTTGTCCCTTGGCTCCACTGCTGCGTGGTTCCAGCATGAGCTCACGGTGCAAGGGAACTGATTTCTTGTTCCTTGTCCCTTCAGAGGCGGTCAGGTAGCTCTCCCAGCTGTCTGCGCTTTCCTGTCTGGAGGGCAGGGAATAATTCTGTTTGGGCCTCTGGCCGCAGTGGTCAGACCCTGTGTGTTTACAGTGCCGCCTTGCTGATCCGCTGCACTTACATGTCTTCTTCTTTTGTTTTTCGGGAAACTTACTTCATTTGCTTAGCAACAGCTCCCAGCCCTTTGGGAGCACCAGAGAGGTTAAAACTGGTTGTAAACTGGCGAGTGGAAGATAAGGGAGGACAAGAAGTCCAGAGTCCTCCAGACAGAAGGGGGGGACGAACACTGAGTATCTGATTTCCTGTACTCTCAAACTGCATCCCCAGGCTTGAGTGTTGCCCCTGAACGTGGATGTGACACCTCCTGGTGCTCTGCCTCTCACAGATTTTGTCCTCTGTGCTCGCATCCAAGTAACTGTCCCATCATCTTCTCTGGATACACAATCATTCTGCACAAAGGCCGTGCGCCTCCTCAGATCATTGAACCCTTTACTCTTGTGGTAATTCAAAACAAGCACAAGCCTGTCCAAGAAACGGTGTTACAGAGAATCTTGGTGATGCAAGGTGTCTTTTTGTTTTGCTACAGTTCCTCTTGGCTTGCTGCCTGTTGGCCGCTGAGTTACTGTTTCCTTGCTTACTTGCAAGACACTGGCTTCAGATGATAACAGCTACTTCCTAGGGGTTGTCCCTAAGAATTGGTGACCGTCAAAGGTGCTGTATGCTGCACCACCTCAGTCTGGGGTTTGATATATCTTCTGCTCCAGGTGAGAGTGCCGCTGCTTGCAAATATTTCTCAAAAGCACTGAGCTGTCTGTTTGTTGGACCCTCTTATTTCCTTGGTCTCCTCAATGTTACGACATGCTTGGTGAAAAATACTCGTTCTAGCAATATGGCTTTAATTAAAGAGGTGATTCCTTGCTGTTTGCTGTCATGTAGGTGAAAGCATTTTTGGGTGATGCTGAAAGGAGATGAGGGTTCCATGTGTATCGTTCTCTCAGTCTTATTACCTCAGCCTATGAAATTCTGTTTTAAGAAGTTGTTTGCTTCTGTGTTCACATCCCAACAGACTGAAGCACCCTCTTCAGTGTTGTTGAGAGCTCTGGCCCTTCCTTATGGGGAAAAGGAGGGGTGATTCCTGGGAAAGCTTCCAGCACTTGGCCAGCTGTGGAAACAGCTGGGCTTTGTGCCAGCCCTTTGGAGGGAGGGGGAGCTCAGAGCTAATACAGTGGGTGTATCAGGCAGGGACTGGTGTAGCCTCTTGCCTTCCTCAGCATCTTGCTGCTACTTCTGTTTCTGGAGAGAAGCCGCTCTCTACAGAGCTGTGGTCAAGCAGAGACTCCCTGAGTAGGCTGGTACAGGGTCCTGATGGCCTTTTGGTAGCAATTAGCGGAGGAAAGAATCATGTGTCAGTGCTCCTGGGTTCAAGAAGAGGAGGAGTTCCTGCCTGTGTTAAGGGGGAGGGGAAGTATCTCTGGATAAAATAAGGGAGGATTTGGGGAGAATCTGAGAAGAGTAAGAGCCTCTGTGGGGAGGTAAACTTGTGACCTCTGTGTCTAACCTAGCAATCTCTGCAGTCTTCGTTTTAGGTGCTGCAAAATAAACTGAATTAGTTGGGGACCATGGCTACAGACCCACTCTCGGAGCTTCAGGATGACCTGAACTTGGATGATACCAACCAGTCCCTCAGCCAGCTCAAACTGGCCTCCATAGACGATAAGAGCTGGCCAGCAGACGAAGACCCTGCTTTTCCCACATCAGGTAAGTATCCTGCTTGCTTGGGATCTGGCTTTAGACCAGAAATGAATTGTTTGTTTTGCAGCATCGTGGTCATATCTACATATTCAAGAGAGCTTTGAAAGCTTTATAATCTTGCACCACACCCAAGTGATTTAGCCCTGCTGTTGAACAGCACTAAAAAGCTCAGAGCCAGATGATGTAAATGTATTGTTCTTAGTCCTGTGGCTTCTGCACTTTGGTGCTGACAGTACAGACATGCTTTAAGTCCTTGAGTGTCCTCTGTTATGGTCTCGTGCAGGATAGTGTGGTCTTCCTGAGTGGAAGGGACTTGAACTTTCATGTGGGATCTGGGGCTGGAGATCTGAGTTGCTCTGAAATCCTGTGCTGTGGACTGCTGCCCAGAGAGGGATGCTCATCCATCAAGGGACAATGTTAAGATCCTCCTGCTCTAAAACGCCACAATGGTGCCCTTGGCACTTGGATTTTGATTGTTGTGAATGTACAGTTGAAGGACACATATGGACCTCATAGGACTGACAGGTCTCTTCTGAAGTCATTGCTGCTCTTGCCCATTCAGAAATTCAAAGATGGTGTCTGAGCTGGACAGATGAATACATTAGTCCCTCCCATGTTGAAAAGACATTTTTCCTCATTCCTATATCTCTACTGTATCCCTCACCAAGGGACTCCAGATCCCTTTTTCTAGTTGCCTGTTCATTGTATTTTGTGCAGAAGACTCCAAGAGCTCCCCCGAGCCGGTCACTCACCTGCAGTGGGATGATCCCTACTACGACATCGCCAGGCACCACATTGTGGAAGTAGCAGGTAGTTGTCTTTCTGGTTTCTCCTTTGATGTCTTTGCAGGTGGGCTGAGGAAGGGTCTTTCTAATGGGGCTGTGGGGTCATCTGCTATATGCCAGGCCCAAGTGACAATGACAGCTGGCATCACAAAGGGAGCACCAGACTTCTCGAATGTTTGCAATGTGTGTAATTTTCTGTTGTCCTTGGTTAAACTTGCATTACTTCTTGGCTCTAATTGTCTAGATTATATTATTAGCGGGGCTTTGTTGCTTTTGGTGAATTGTTTTAGATATGTCCCTTGACTATAATACGGTTTTTGCATGATAATGTCACAGAAATAACCTAATTATGCAGTACAGCTGCAAGGTCCTCAGCAGACTGAGTAACCACAGTAGCTGGGGCAGCTCTCTTATATCTAAACGGCCAAGAGCTTGCCATCCTGTCCAGAAAGAATATGTACAGAAATCTGAAATAGGAGGAATAGACCAGTGGCTCACTGCAAGGAAAGACCTGATTGTTCAGGATCACAAGCTTTGGATTTTCTCTGTGTGGTTGTCTGATCCATATTGTTTTAATTACACTAATCCTCAGCCATTTACTGATGGAATCTCTGTAAGAGTTTTGGGGGCATTTTTAGGTTGCTGTGGTAAGTCCGAGGAAAGGTTAATCCTAGTTTGTCTTGTGTTCCTTGTTTTGGTTTTGTTTTTTTTTTAAAGTGCTTCTTCAACCGTTTGCGACTTTATTCACACTTCCTCCTTGATTATCTGTAGCCATCTCCTGCTATTGCCATTTCTCTGTGCCTTGCCTCACATGTGAATTTGCAGCAAAGCAGAGACAAGAGCTGGTGTCCTCCTGGTTCTGGGTGGTTCTGCAGTAGGGTCTGACCAGAGGGGGAAGATTCTCAACTCTTACCTTGGTAAGAGTTGTCCTGACATCATTCTTGGGCTGCTTTTTTTCTCCTAACCTCTCATGTTACATCTTTTGGGGAGCAAAATGGTAATGGCAAACTCAAAACTTTTTTCCTTTGTTTCCTGTGTGGCTGCTCAGACAAGCAAGGTGTTTAGCATTTGGGCCCTTATCTCTTGTAGATTTGCCCTTTCAGTCCCCATGTGTTGCCTGATCTAGCTGAGAGGCGTCCCTGCCCATGACAGGGAGGTTGGATTCAGTGATCTCTAAGGTCCCTTCCAGCCTAGGCCATTCTATGATCTACTACTGAAGCTGGAAAGGGACATACAGGCGAACTTCAGCATTTCAGTCGTGGTAGTTGGAATATTTGGAATGCAAATGGCAGAGATAACTGGTGTTTCTGGACTCTGGGAGGTGGGGAGTTAAGTGATACTGTTGTTCACTTCAGACTAAGTGCTTAGCAGGGAGTTTAGATCAGAGACATCGATAAGACTGGAATGTCAGCTCAAACCAAGGATAGACTTTGTGTGCTGTCTTCTGACATAAGCACCAGTCTTTCTGTGGGATTTCTGTTCCAAAGTAACATGATATTTTTTTCCCAAGCTCCCTGAACGGAGTATCACTCCAGTGGAGGCGTGTCTCAGTGGCTTTTGGATTGCAGCCATTTGGCAAGTTGTCTAGGACAGCAAATGAAGAGTTATTTAACTTTCTGAAAGGAGTAAGGGGTGGTATGATGGCTGGCTGGGAGGTGTGCCTGCATTCTGAAAGAAATCTCTTCCCTGTCCTGGTTTAAATTTGTATTTGCAGTGAGTTCTCTGTCCCTGTCATGTCTCACTATAGTACAGAAGCATCTCGGAGAAGTTTCTGTTGTTGCCTGTTCCTGGCCAGTTTTCACCAGCAGCTGGTTTATCTGAAAGCCTGTGATGGTCCCACACACAGAACGTGGTGCAGTGCCTTTTTTGGCATTGGAAGAGGTAATCGCACAGCTACAGAGAGTGGATTTGCTGCCCCATGGTTTTGAGACTGGTGGCTCATCTCCTGTGAGGCAGAGTTTATGAAGCTGATCCAAGGGGCCTGAGCTGTAATCTGTAATCTGGGCTGTGCAGTGAAGCTGTTCAGTTTCCTTAGTCAATAATTAATATTATTAACTGTTTGGGGAATCACACAGAATAATGTTCTCTAGGCTGTTGTTGGAAGCAAACGGTCTGGGAAAATCTGAAAAAATTCTATTACAAGGAACTCGGAGAGTCAAAATCTCGCTGGCAGGTTAATATGAATCTGTTTGGATCTGGCTCTACTCGCAAGTTGTGCTTGTCAGGACACTCGGGTGCAATGAACATTTGCCCTGCTGAGCCTGGAACAAAACAGCTCCACCCCGATTCTTTTGTAAATATTGGCAAATGGCAGCAGATCAAGAGTAGTTTTGTCCATTCTGCTGATTTTGTGAGCTTTCTTTTCAGTGTCCTTCCCTGTTCGGCACTTCAGAGCAGAAAGCATATGCCTAACTGTGTTCCTGCCTTCGCTGAAATGTGTTCTGGGATGACGATGCTATTTTGAGACAGAAGCAGGAGGCTGGTTCCCATCCTCAGGCTGAACTCCATGATCCCAAGATTATCCTGTGTGGTCAGGGAAGTAATTGCTTCTTGCAGGATGGGTGCATGGTGTCAATAACTTATTAAAATCCCAGTTTTGATAACAAAATGTTAGCACTCATTTTTTAGCTGATCTTAATTTCTGATTCAGTTCAAGGCATGCTGGATTTGAAAATGCTGGCTATCTGGTCTTATGAGGGAAAATAATAATTGAAAAACGTTTTGCAGAATTTGCTGGAAAAGTAAGAGGTTTTGTTTTGTTTTTCATGTAAAAATAGTACAGTGGTTCCACAGAGACTCTCCTTTGTGGCCCATGCTTTTCTTGGAAGAGGCTATCCATGGGGAAAAAGCACACGTGTCATTGCTGTCCCACACGGTGATGTCACAAGAAGATGGCAGCAAAGGCATCCAGGCCACAGTTTCAAGGGAATGAATCAGAATATTTTAGTTTGGGGAAAGTTTTTGGTTTCAGTGCTTCTCTGAAGGAACGAGATGATGCTCTGCCTATCCTTTCAGACCTGCCTTAAGGTGTGTGTTTCTGGAGTGTTTTACACAGGCTGTGGAGAGCTGTCTGCTTGGTTGTGCTCTTCTTGACTCTGAATTCCTCTTTTCGTGAGCAGAGAAATTTGTCTTTATACATGGCTAGAAGTTGGAGCAGAGGCGGCTCGATTACAAACAACTTTGCAAAGAGTGGGATTTTTCCTTGCTCACCTCACATAGCGTTCAGAGGAAATGCAGGCTTCTCGTTGAGGGCTGTTGGGGAACTTTTGTTACGTTAAAGAGTTTCTCTGTCCTCCAGTTAATTCTTATATGGCAAAGGTGCTGCTTCTGTCTCCTTTGGGGTTGAGGCAACCTTGGGTGAGGCCTGGAATTTCAGTAGAGGCTGAATTGCAAGAATGTGGCAGACAGTTAATAAGAGTCTGAAGGAGGTCTCTGGAGATGGACTCTTGACAGCTCTCTGTCAAGGTATTCCTTCCTCATTTTTCTGCCCAGTCCAAAATACTGGTTTTGCCTTTATGGTCAATATGCGAACCCATAGCTATGAGCATTCTCGCTTGGCAGAATAACTGGTCTTCTTCCTTTTGGGATAAGAAAACTGGGGCTTGACATGTGGTTGACATGAATTTTCCACTTCTGTGGAGGCTAGAAGTTGTAATGGTTGTCAAGAGAATGGCCCATCGCTGCTTACTTAAGCTGTGTGATACCTGCCCAGTGAGTGCAAAGCTTTGCTGAAGCTCAAAGCGTCTTTCTGCTAGTTTTTGTAGGAAATCTGCTGCCTCACAAAATTAATTGGCAGCCTGCAGGGCTGCCCTTGCAGAGGAGGCGTGCTGCTAGTGTGTGTGAGACCTGCACAGATTGAAGTGGGAAAGCAAGGTGCAGAGCTGGGGGCGTGCCTCCGTGCGTGTTACTACACTGAAGCTGCGCTTCCAGCAGTGAATCCTTTTTCAGGGGTGAATCTGGTACCAAACCTGACGTGAAAAGCATTGTGGCTGGCTCTTCGAAACTAGTGCTGATGATTTGCTGTTGGTGATTGATGTGGGGAGGTAAAATCAATCGTGGAGCACCAGTAGCTGTTTTTTCACTAAGCAGGCAAAGCTAGAAATTGCAGACAGAACTTGTGCTGAGAGTCTGTGGCAGCGTGTCTTCGGTAGCTAATGGGCTCAGCAAAGGTCTCTGATCACAAGAGTCCTTTTCCCTTCCAGTATGGTACATTATTATTGGCTCCATTAATACAGAATACTTGCATTTCTGTTGCTTTTGGATGTAGTTTCTGTCTTTGACTTTTTTCTTCTTCTCTTTTTTTTTTTTTCCTTTAAGGAGTGTTTGAATGATATGGAATGACGAGTTGTTTCTGTAGAACTGGGCCCATCCGAAGCAAGCCCAGCTTGTGCACCATGTTTTGACATGCAAGGTCAAGGGAATGGAGAGTTTCTAAGGAATTCTGTATTTCAAGAGATTTGGGAATCATGGGTTGCTCTTGCTGCCTCTACTTGTTAGATAAAGTTGCTTTAGATAGGAGCGTGGGGGAAAAGTGAAGTTAGGAGGAGCTTGACCTACTGCAAGACGGCAACTGAGTGCATCCCAGTGGCAGCCTGGCTAGACTCTGAGACTTTGTACTCCGTATTAACTTTCTGGGAAAGGGTGCAAAGCTTGGCTTGCTATAACTTTGTTTCTGTTCCTCCAGACCAGGGTGCACTTGATGAGGCCCAACCAGGTAGGTAGACTTTTTGTGGCGCTAACGTTTGGTACTGTAGATCATGGCATCCCTTTAGCATGACCGTGTCCTGTAGCTGGGCTGTCTCAGGGGAGCCCAAACTTTGCTCAGCCTTAGGCTGCACTGGCAACTTTTCAGGAGTCCAAAGGCTGCACAAAATTGTCGTCTGAGGGCTGCACCTCTGCCTCAGGCACAGCAGAATCACTTCAGCCAAATTGGCGCGTGGGCTTTACTTTGGGCACTTTGGGGCTCTTGGGTCTCAGTGTAAATCTTATTCCTCTTCTGTCATGGTGGTGGCCTCCTTGGACCAGTTCAGTTTGAGCTCAGATTTACCTCGCTGTCACGTTTGCTTTGGAAGTTCATCCTAGGATTGCTTCCCATTCCTTCGTACGATCTGCTGCTGTGCCCACACGCTAAGCAGCTGGCACTTAAACTGGATTCTGCAGCTGAAAGCAACTGTTACCTATTTCTCCTCCATTTGGCTGCAGAGATGTTGTGTTTCGGTAACTGGTTCCTCATTCTAGCCTCAGGCTGTGCCAGACTGTTCTGTGCTCACTGGACTTCAGTCCCAAGCCTTAAGAATTTGGCTGCTGGTGTTTTCACACTTCTCAGTGTACGTGAAAAATTCTTTTGGTGTGAAATACTTTCTATTGTTTCTGAAGAGCAGGCCAAGACCTTCACACAATCCATGGAAATGCTGAGTCTCACTGCCTCATTAGGTGGACTTTTCTCGTCCATTTGCCGTGCTCTCAGGCATCCTTCCATTTTACATTCTGTCATCTGACCCTCTGATATGTTTTGTATCAGTTAGAGCTTAAGTCGCTTGGCAAGGCTTTATGATTCTGGCAGTATTTGGATATTGGGAATATCTATGTGGAAAATGCCACAAAAAGCTCCTTACCTTCTTTTCCTGAGGGGCTAAATTTCCTTTGTAATTCAACAAGCTGTTAAATCTGCTATACTTAAACACTACCCAGCTGTGCCATAGGTTTGGCAGGAATGTGAAATTACATTAGAGAACTTTTTTACTGACAATGGCTCTGATAAACATCCTTGACTTTGTGAAACTTGTGTAGCAAAGTTTCAAAATTAGGTAGTGGTGTCCTCTCCTTGACCCTGAACTCTGTTAACTTGGCTGTTTTACCAGTAACACTAGTTTTTGGTGGCAAATTTTATCTGTGTTCTCTCAGTATCAGAGTAACAGGATATCTCCATATGAATCTTTCACCGAGGTGGGCCCTCAGCCAAGGGTACCTGCTGAAGAAGGTAGGAATGGACAGGGTCCCTGGGCTGCAGGGAGTAGTAGTGTGACAGCCTCCAGTCACGGCATAAAGGTTAACGGATACGTTTCAGGAGAAATACCTGGAAATACGTAGCAGGAGCATGCAAGTCAAGTATTTTCCATGTTGGCTGTACAGATTCGTGTAGCAGAGAGTCTTGTCGCAGGACGGTACTGCTACCTTGATGTGAATTTCTGCTCTGATACATTTGCATTGCTGCAGGTTTCCATCTGAGCCAGTAGTCTCAGTATTCAAACTCCAGCCATTTTAGAAATATGGTCCCTGCGCTGATGGCTTGGAACCACAGCGGAGATGTTCCTTGTCTCAGAAGTGCACTGGAAACACTGCTCTTTGGGTGAGAGGGAAAATTGAGTCTGGGCCTTAAAAGCCTCATAACAATGTTTAGGATAATTAGTATGTCCATCAGTGCTACAAGTTAATATCTATTTAGATGAGAAGCTATCTTACCTGGAGAGGCTGCTGTCTTGCTCTTTGTTAAAAGAAGAATAAATATCTGAACTGCATCCTGTAGGGAGGGTAGTTTAATTCCAGTGTGGACTGAAAATATTTTTTATCTATGAACTTACTCACGAAGGTATTAGATCACGGTGTTAGAGTGCTCTGGGAGTGCTGATGGTTGATAATTGATTCTTTGCTGGTTTGTTGTTGACTATTGAGCATTCCTCATCTGAGAAGAAGCAGGAGACAGCCAGAGAAGCTGAGTGATTACTTCATCGTTTGTAGTTGTGTTCAGTGGAAACATTAGCTATCTGCAATTGCAAGCAAGGGGTGAAGACCTGGATATAAAAGATTACTATTGCAAAGAGGAAAGCAGATGGTACAAGGGATGGAGCATCTGGGAAAGATCAGACATGGTAAGAATCTGTTTGGTGGGAGGCAGAGAGGCCACCTGCAGGCAGTTTCCTCCGGCACGCAAGAGTGCATGGAATGGGCTTTTTAGTTCTTGTGCATAAATTGGAACAACTGATTGTTCACGTTTGATGCTGAATTTTGAATTTTGTCAGGTCTGGAGGAATGAGGCTGGTCTGATATGTCTCAGGTGGAAACAAGACTGGCAGCTGGTTGTTTTGAAAGTGGCTGTGTTGACAGGTTGAGCTCAGCGGGATGCAACTGGCATGAAACCCAGAACTAAACAATGGGCATGCTGGTTCCTGTGTAGGTCTCATGCACAAATTCATCCTGATCTGGAAGGCAAAACGGGTCACTCCTTTTTTCAGTTATCCAGGGGACTATGGATTATCTCTTGGTGTACTGGGCCCTGCAAGTCTAGGGAAACACGTCATCAGCCCTTTGACAGAATCATCATGGATTGTCTGTTCTTTCTTTACCAGTGATCCCAGACCTTTTCACTGAGGAACGACATTCTAGACTTCACATAAGCCCTGCTGTAGGCTTTCTTGTCATTCTGGATGAAGGACTTGTCAGGTCTGGAAGTCAGTGCCCAGTGCCCTGAGCTGAGTGTGTGGCCACCCACGACGTCCCATGAACACGGTGCTGTACTGCGGTTCTTCACAACCAAGGCCTGCCTTGTTCAAGCTTGCAGTCTGCTTCTGGCCCTCAGACCAGACTCTGCTGTGAAATGCAGCCTCTCAGCTGACTGAATCTGGCACCTTTTCTGACTTTAGCACAGAGCAATGATCTGCAAAGATCTGTAGTCTGTGTTCTTGCACCACTACAAAACTCAACAGATTCTCAGGTGCTACCAATTTCTTGCTGCTCTGTGCCAACAAGAGCCTTTGTCTTCCAGATGGAGACATAGGAATGACTCAAGACCACTGGGAAGAGTCACAATATGTCATAATCCCTGCCTGGGACTTTGTAGCCTTCACCTTTCTTTTATAGACAACTCATGGGCATTAGACCCAGCCCTAAAGCTCTTAGCAAGCTCCCAAGAAACTCTGGGCTAGGCAGAGAGTGGGCTACCGTGGGATTTGCAATGCGATGTTGGTCTCGTGGCCTGGCTGTGACTGTATCGGGTTGTTCCAGGTGAGCCTTGCATCACTCTCTCCTAGTCCTGCATTTTGGGTCATGCATCCTTCCCGATTGCCCCTCGCCTTCGCATGTGTATGTTAATGTGATGGCCTTTGCCACCCCTTTCCTGGCCTGTACCTAGTGCTGCCTCAGTGTCCCGAGCTTTTGTAGAGGTTCTGGCTTGTGTGCATCAGTAAATTCTGTCTCTTGTCTTGTCTGGTGACTTGAAAATGGGATTTGTGAGGGAAAAATACAAGTGACCAAGTAGGAAGACAATCTGTTCTTCAGTCCAGGATGGGTGTAAAAGAGGGTTAGTGGCATCTAAATGTCGCGGCTGGTGTGTGTGTGTTCCCTGGCTGCCATTGGCAGCACCAGGTGGTCATCTCTTGTTAACAGGCAGTGTTCCCAGGAACCTCAGGTTTGATGTTCTCAGGTTTAGTTTGAGATCTCAGTTCCTGCACAGCAGTTGTAACCAAGTGGTGTTTGAGGGCCAGAGCCCATGCGAAGATGAGAAAATGGCTCCATGCTCTGAATATTTTAAAGCAATTTGGGGGGGCAAAGGATATCTTTCAAGAGGAATGATGATGGCAGGGCTATTCTGCAAAAGCAGCGATCCTTGCTGCTTTTCTGTGCTGCAGTCTGTATGAGAAGATTGTGCTAGAGGGCAGAGAGGAGGGGAGAAGGCTCTGTGCTGCCTCTGCTTGACAAGAAAACATCATTCTTAGGGCAGGATGAGTAGCAAGGAAGATGAGAAGACTTCCCTTCACACTAAAGGAACCATTTCATCTCCAGTGGTGCTACAAAACAAGTCATCCCTATGAAAATGGATTGGGTGTCGTGTCTGGGAGAGGACCAGACTTTCCCTCTTAACTCCTTGTGTCCAAAGGATTTGTGCCCTGGTTCTTACTTACCTTTTGTTTGCTCTAGCACGTGTGCTAAGGGTGTCCGCGCCCATCTGCTCGGGTTTTGTTCTAGGGGCTGAGATCTCTGCTGGCAGAAGTCCGCTGAAGACTTGCTTTGGGGAACACTTAGCGTGTTGCCTCCGAAGCCTCAGGTGGTGGCTGGGAGCGTCCTCCCTGAGACGAGGGTGCTTTATGGGTTATTTGGCTCCAGGGTGATGGGGACTGTTGTCTGCTGAGTTTTTGCACAGAATCCTTTGTTGTGCTACACTTTGCAGCTCCTTCCAGCTCAGGTTGGAAAAATAAATTCTGTGGATGGAAAATCTAGGAAGCAGTGGACAGCTTGCTCTGCAGTCCTCCTAGAGAATCCAGCAGACGTCCCTGGTCCATCTGTGGAAGAGACTTATGATGCTTGCTTCTCATCTCTGGCATGTGGCTGGGAATGCCCTGTTTTTAGGAATTTCATGCTTCCCAGGGTATGAAATGGCTTTGTTCTGCACACAGGACAAATGCAAGCACAAAAGCAAAAACCAAATGCACCAGGTGACAAGTCTAGGACTGTGTGCAGCGTGGAAGGAGTGGTTATTGTGCCTGTGAGGGGCGGTTTTCCCTGTGCCTCTCTGGGCACATGTGCATCAGGAATGTCCGGGGCAGATTAATGCTCTGAGCACTCTGCTCTGTACCTGAGGCCTCCATCCCTATGTGCCCTGAGGCATCCTGGCTTCCAATCCTTCCTTTTCTTTCAGGGCTGGAGCATGAATTTCCTTCTCCATTCGCATTGTTGACTTGCCAGGCCCTTGGGGTTCAGGTTTTTTGCTTCTCTACTAGGCTCATGGTAACTGCTGAAAATCAGGTTTGGCTTTGCTGGCAGCTGTGGCAATCCAGACTTCTGCCCTGTTATAACCGTTTCCCATTCTCTGTTTATCCCTTGCTGCCAAGATGACCGTGTAGTCCTTAAACTCCCTGTAACCTTTGGCAATTCATCCACAGGTGATGACAAATATGGGAGGAAAGTCATTTTGTTCAGTGCCTGCCGGATGCCCCCAAGTCATCAACTTGATCACGTGAAACTGCTAGGGTGAGTAGTGTCTTAGGAGGCTCCTGTTAACTTCGTAAGCCTGACACACTTCCCAGGTGTTGGATTTTTGGGGCCAGATCTATCTGCAGTAGCTTCTTTACTGGACATGTCCTCGCAAGGTGCTTACCTCCATTACTGGGGATGCAAATCCTCCGTTATGGCACACTAAAATGAGTCCCAAAGGGAGGAAGAGCCTCTCTGTGGCAGAACATGAAGTGAGTTCAGCAGTTGTCTCTTCTCAGGTACCTGAAATTCACACTGGACCAGTATGTGGAGAGTGATTACACACTGGTGTACCTGCACCATGGCCTGACCAGTGAGAACAAGCCATCCCTGAGCTGGCTGCGGGATGCCTACAGGGAGTTTGATCGCAAGTGAGTAAGGGTGCAGCAAGCAGGGATAGAACACGTGGTTCTGTAGCCTAATGCAGATCTTCCCCAGACCCTCCTTGTAGCTTGGTAATCATGATTTACTGTCACATATTTCTGCTGCTTTTGTTGTTTAATACAGGCTGAATTACGGGATAATTCTCCTTCTGTAGTTAGTTCCTAGCCTCTGTAGTAGCTCCCTCTGTAGTTACATCCTTTAAGCCAACAGACAAGCAGCAAACTCAGAATGCAGCCCCAAGATATGGTTGTTACTTCCTGATGAGGCTGTTCACTGCTTTTTTGGTGAATCTTGGAAAACAGTAGAGCATGCCCTTAGGCTGCTGAGTGGCCTGACACAACTGCAAAGCGTGGGAGAGAAGAGGCCATGGGGAGTGGTGAGCCTCGGTGCAAAGGAGTGGAGCACCTTCATGGATGCCTTCATCTGGTGCAAAGGTTGGTTCCTCTGCTTAAAGTGCAGCTCATCCTTACTTGGCTTCTCTTGGCAGGTACAAGAAGAACATCAAAGCCTTGTATATTGTGCATCCAACCATGTTCATCAAGACCCTGTTGATTCTCTTCAAACCTCTGATCAGGTAGGAAACACTGTAGGAGGCTTACCCACACCCTCGCTCTGTGATGGAGCATTCTCAGTGGGGCACAAGATGAGCCCAGGCTGCCCAGCCTACCCTGGAATCTCTCATCCTATGCTCTCTCTGTTTCTGAGCTCAGAAATATTTAGACACGGGACGTACTGCTTTGGGAACCTACAGAGTCTGCAGCTCTGTGCTACTCCTTTCTATCCATCCAAATAGAAGTGTTGCAGGCTCTGCTAATAATGAAAAAAGGAAAAAAATTGCTCCAAATTATATTTAGTTCGTTGTGTTGATGTTGAAATCCTAACTCTGTAAAATTATTGAAAACAAAACTTCTAACCTACTGCTGAATTTAGGAAGGAGAAATCCAGCATTTTAGGGAGTCGGCTGCTGCTGGGGCTTCTAATGCAGCTTGGAAAGTCTTGGTATCTCCTAATAAAATCTATGGAGATCCATGTGGGTGACTTCTCTGGCGTGCAGCTGTACCTGCACCTTTGACCCATGGATGTCTCCCGCAGACCTCTGCCCTCCTTGCCTGGAAGAAATCTGTTCTGATACTGGATTTCCTGATTCCTCATGTACCTGCTTTTCTCTTGTTTTTCAGCTTTAAGTTTGGACGAAAGATTTTTTATGTGAACTTCCTTAGTGAGCTGGAGGAGTATGTGAAGCTGGAACAGCTGGGGATCCCAAGTCAAGTGCTGAAGTGAGAACACTGCCTGTTTGCCATTACCACAGGGCTCTTTGAGAGGAAGAGATTGTTCCACTCGGGCGGGGTGATTTTGGAAGGAGTAGTGACCAACTGCCGTAGAGACTGTTGTTTCTCTCCTTTCTGTGCATCCTTGGCCCCTGTTCCCAGCCTGTCCTTGAGTTAAAAATTCTCTCCAGTGGAGCACCAGTCCCGCCTCTCCCACTCACCCCTCGGGGGCTTTCTGCAAGCTGCCGACTTCCACACTGACCTGGAGCTCGTGATGTGCATCTGCTGCATCTGGGCACCTGCTTTGCTCTCTCTGCACAGTTCAGCTTGTCTTTGAGGCTTCCCAAAGTTGCCACAATCTCAGTCCTACGACACTGATTCCCTGTCCCTCACGCACACATGCAACTATCTCATCACAACCAGTGCTGTCCTGGCCTCCTGCCCATGCTGTCTGTCATCCTCAGCTACTCCAACTCCTGATTCCACATAGATATTCTTTTATCTCTGCTTTTTTCCTGGCAACCAGATGTTTGCTCTTGTTGCCTCTCTGCTCCAGAGCTGCCTGTCCTGTTTTTCCATAGGTGGAATCAACCATGCTAGGCTGGAGCTGTTACCAGTGGGTGATGTGCTGTGCTAGGTTCGTGTTTTTTCCTAGGAGATGGAGTGGCTTTTTACTAGTCCTGTGTTTTGCCACAGATACGATGAATACCTGAGATCTCTGCAGAAACCTTCACAAGTGCCCCAGAAACCAACCCCTCCGCGCCCACCACTGCCAAACCAGCAGTTTGGAGTCTCGCTCCAGCAGTGAGTATCTCTGGATTGTATTGCTTTTGCCCCGACTTGATAAGAGGCCACTGTACTTAACAACTGAACAGCAGCAGAAGTGGCTGTAAAATTTCTTGCAGGTCAAACTTAGTACAAAGCTTTAATCATTCTTCTGAGGAACTTGGTGCACGTGTCCAGATGCTGACTAACTCAGTTCAGTTCTGTGCTCATGATTCCCTTACTAGACTGTTTGTTTCTGCAGCTAAGACTTGCTAAGGGAAGGGCAAAATAAGGGCCATGGGAATGGCTTTGTGCCCCTAGAAACTTCCTTTAAGCAAAGGAAGTCTGTAGGAGGCTGATGGAGGTGTCTTTAGGGCTATGCTGTTTTGATTGACTCCTGATGCAGATCTATTTCTTTTTTTTTCCCCTATCATAAATTCTATTTTAAAAGCACTTCTGTTCACCCTTTTACAGATTCCCTCTCCCCATTCCTGTACAGTGACACAGGCAAACACAGACACTGGCAAGGGCTAGTGATACTGGCTGAGTGTTGAAGGTATTTTTAACTTTGAGTGAGATTTTGCATCCCCAGGGAATGAGGAGGGGCCAGTACTGCGTGGCCAGATGGATCCTCTGAAGCAATCTGGGAGTGCATTCCCCAGCTTTTAACACAACGTTTCCAAATGCAGTCCCCGTGGTGCTGTGTGCCTGAGCCTTGTTAGTAGCCTGAAGAGCTTTGCGTTGCTAAGTGGTACAGACAGCTGAATGTGAGGGTGGCAGTCAGCACCTCAGCATCACTAGGGCATCACCCAAGCCATTGGGTTCATATATCTTCCGTTACAGGAGTGGTGTTGGTAAACTTATCCCATATCTAATTCTCTCACGTGTCAGCTTCTTTCTGGCCTTGATACTTGTTGTGGTTTAGACCCACCCAGCCGGCAACTAAACACCACGTAACTGCTCGCTCACCCTTTCCTGTCCTCCCTCAGTGGGCTGGAGAAGAGAAAATATGACAAAGGCTCACAGGTCGAGAGTAACGACTGGGAGGGCTCGCTAGCCAGTTAGGGTCACAGGCAAAAGGCCAACTTTGACTTGGGGGGAGAAAAAATGAATTTAATTTGAACAACAAACCCTCCACCAATTTACCAGCCAAATCAGAGCAGGATAATGAGAAATACAACCAGATCTTTAAAAACATCTTTCCCCTACCCCTCCCTTCTTCCTGGGCTCCTGATACTCCGCCTGCTGCCCTGCAGCGGCACCGGAGTCGGAGAATGGGGGTTGTAGTCGATCCCTCACATGCTGTCTCAGCCACTCCTTCCTCTTCCTCTGGAGGACTCCTCACAGTCCTCCCCTGCTCCAAGGTGGCGTCCCTCCAAGGGGAGACTACTCCACAAATTTCTGCTCCGTGAGTCCTTCCCACAGGGCTGCAGCTCCTCACAGAGAGCTCCAGCGTGGATCCCTTCTGCAAGGCCCAGTCCTCCCAGGGATGGACTGTTCCAGTATGAGCTTCCCTTGGAGTCGCAGCTTTCTTTGGCCATAGTTGCCTGCTCTGGTGTAAGGTCCTCCGTGGGCTGCAGGTGGGCATCTGGCTCCACCGTTAACCTCCATGGGCTGCAGGGGGTCAGCCTGCTATCTCAAGGGGTGCTGCAGGGGAATTTTTACTCCAGCACACTTCTCCCCCTTCCATCGTCACTGACTTTTGGACCTGCATGGTTGTTCCTCTCACATCCTCCTCTCCAAAACAAAGTTGCCCAGCAGCTTTTGCCCCTCTTAAATATGTTATTGCAGAGGTGCTTCCACTTGCTGACTGGTTGGCCTTGGCCAGAGGTGGGTCTGACTTGTAGCCAAGGGAGCTTCTAGAAGCTTTCTACAGGGGCCACCCCTGTAGCCCCTCACTGCTACCAAAACTCAACAGACATAAACCCAACATACTCTTAAGGAGAAGGAAAAAGAAAGCTTAGCCCTTTTCACCCAATTAATAGCTAGCAGCCTTGCTTTCTGGGAACACCTTTGCCCTGACATCTACAAGGTATGATTTTTACAGAAGATAAAAAATATTCCTGTTGTGTAGTAATGAGCTCATACTCACTCCAGTGAGCGATGCAGCATGATGAGTGAAGAAGAGAGAAGGCTGGAATAATGGCCAAACCAGGGAATGGGATAGCAAGACCCTATGTGGTAGAGCTTGTGTGGGCAAATTCAAGATTCAGGGGCTGCCTGCAGGACAGAGGGGACCAGTCATTTGTAACCTTTTGTTTCTTCCCACAGTCTCAGGGAGAAGAGCCCTGATCAGTCTCCTGTTCCTCTGGTGGTCAGAGACACCATCGCTCATTTGCAGGAGCATGGTAAGTGTTCAGGGGAAGCTGCAGCCCCTCTTAATTCCATGTCAGTGGCCTCTTCTCCACCCAAGTTCCCATCCAGAGTGTGATAAGATAAAGAACAGCAGTCTAGAATAATGTGTAAAGGTCTGAACTAGGCGAGTTAGCCTTCAGGAGAGATTGTGCAGGGCTTAGGAGACCTTCTGTACTCCTACTTGTATACGAGCAGCAAAATACTCCTTGTATCCTTAGCCTTGTAGTGGAAGCGGAAAGAATCACCATACTCTATAAAGGTACTTGCTAACATCTATCTGAATGTTCCACAGCGTGGATTTGTGATTGTTAAGACTAGAATTTATACTCTCACATGGCTGATCTTTCTTCTCCATCTGCTCTCACTTCACAGCTCTTGCTACAGAGGGCATTTTCAGGAGATCAGCAAATACACAGGTGGTCAGGGAGGTCCAGCAAAAATACAACATGGGTAAGTGCCCAAACTTAGCAGAGTCCTTCTCATTCCCTAACTACTGCTGTCCAGCTGGAACTGTGTTGGAACTAGTCCATGACAGCCTCTCTCCTCCTTAGACAGGCCTCTAGGTGAGGCCCCATCAGGGTATGACCTGAGTTGCAAGGGAGAAGGGTCTGATACTTCTGCTGTGTGGAAAGCATATTCCTTCCTGCTCACGTTCCCTTTGCTGCCCTTTTCCTTCCTGAAAGTTTCCCCATTTCTTAGGGTGAGATCTACCATCTTAGACTGGTTGTAATGGAGGGACTGAAGATGACCAGGAAGAGGCTTGGTCATTTGATGACTTCTAAAGATGTAGTAGTGCTGGATTCAGCAGTGCTTTGCGTATGCTTTAGGGACACGTATTTCCACTCTGCTAGAAGATGTAATGCTTTAGTACCCAGTTTGTGTTCTTTAAAATACTGCTTCCCTAGTTCTGGGCTCTGGCTACCATGCCCCATTCTTTATTGGGAGGAGCTCCTCCTTTGGCTAGTGAGCACTGAGACTCTGCTCTACTTTCTCAGGTGTGCCTGTAGATTTCCAGCAGTATGAAGATGTCCACCTCCCTGCTGTGATTCTCAAGACCTTCTTGAGGGAGCTACCTGAGCCCCTCCTCACTTTTGGCCTCTATAGCCATGTTGTCAGCTTCCAGAGTGAGTTAAAACAAATGTGTGCTGCTCCCTGAATGTTGCACTGGGGGCAGTCCTGCGTGGGATGCCCTGTGACTGCAAACAGGGCTTTCAGCAGGGTGGGTGCTGAGGGTTCCCCGTGGACCTGCTTGTCCTGTCTCTCTTGATTTCTAGGTGTGGAGGAGGTGAATCGTGTGGATGTTGTTCGCAAAACACTCCAGACTCTGCCAGAAGAAAACTACCAAGTGCTCCGTTTACTGACAGCCTTTCTGGTGCAGGTGAGTTGCTCCAAAGGTGGGCAGTCATATTCTAGTTCAGTTGCTGGTGTCTTGCATCAGCTTTTTGACTGCCTGCTCCCTCTTTCCCTTTGAAAGGAAATGAGTCTCAAGCTAGGAAATTGCCTTGGTTTACCTTATGTTCTTGTTATACAGAGATCACCCATTATCATGAAGAACTAGCCTAAGCAGTTGATTCTCATACTGCTGAGAGGTGCAGGCAGGCTTTAAGCCTGTATGGTCTGTACCAGCGAGGTTGGAAGCTCCCTAGGATGGAGGTACAACTGCAGAATATCTGAGTAGAAGATTAGATTAGAAGGGAGTTCTCAGATCCACCCTACAGAACTTTCTGCTGCCAGGGAAATCACTGCAAGGCTATTCTGGCAAGAGGGAATATAATTTTGTTTTGAGTGGTGGTCTGGACTGTAGAAATACTGTCTGACAGTGCTTTTGGTCTTCTTGTAATATGGCTTGGTGGTTAAGCCATAGTGGCAAGTGGAAGATACTGCTCCTCATCTCCTGAATGCTAGATGTTATATGTATTTACGCCATCCATCTTCTGGCATTAGATGTTCAGCTTCTCTCTTCCTCCGCCTCTTTGCCCTTGTCAGTTCTGGCTTTGTTGATGACAGAGGGCAGCTGTTGTGTTGTTCTGTAGGATTCACAATGGTCCCTTTCCTTCCCATATAGGTCTCTGCTCACAGTGACAGAAACAAGATGACAAACACCAACCTGGCCGTTGTGTTCGGCCCAAATCTGCTGTGGGCCAAGGATGTAGCCATCACCCTAAAAGCCATCAACCCCATCAACACCTTTACCAAGTTCCTGCTGGACCACCAGAAGGAGCTCTTTGAGGATGTGGAGGCCTGAATCCAGGCCAGCCCACACCAGCACACTGTGCCCACCTTCCCACCTTCTTTCCCACCTTGTGTTGGAGCTGTGACCAAGCTGTCTCCAGTGCAAAGGGACTGTTGATCCTCTGGGTGATGAGCAGAGGGAGGGCTGTGGAGATGGTGGAGAAAGTGTGTAAGTGGCCAGGAGACCTGCTGCTCCACATGGGAAAGGGAGCTGGTCTCCCAGCTGCCACGAGTGGAGTCCTAACCCACGTGCCAGTCTGTGCAGCTCTCCAGGGCTCATCACCAGTCTGCTGCCCCACCAGATGACCTGCCTTCCTTTCCTCCTTCCCTCACATGCAGTTTTTCTTCCCTCCTGGCCCCTTCCTCAGCAGAGATCTTTTTTGTTTAAGCTCCCAATAGCCCCAGCCCACCCCCTTCGCCTCAGCTGGGCTGCCTGGGCTAGGGCAGATTTCTTGGGTTTTGTGGCAGAGACATTCTTGCTGCAAGTGCCACTTCTCGACACTGAACGTGCGTCCTGCCTTTCCCCAGAGGCACCTAAAGCAGGGAAGGCAGTGGGACAGCCCTTGTGCTTTAGGTAGCAGCATGTCCTACACTTGCCAACACCACTCAATGCCCAGCTTTTGGCAGGCAAGTGAAGTACAGGCTCATGGCACGTGGGCTGTATTACCTGTCAGACTCCAATACGTGCAAGCTGGATTTAGCCCAAACCCCTCTGGGGTGGCCCACTCCAAGGTGGGTGAGGTGCCTCCCATAGTTACTCACCTGAGGCCTTTTGGTCCCTCCAGCAGCATCTCCAGCCCAGCTGGGAAGGTTCATGCCAGATCTGGCTGGGGACCCTTTGACAGCTGGTGAGTCTCAATGGCAGGGAGCAAGTGCCCTGGTGGCACTGCACTGCTAACACTATGAGGATCACTGCCTCTCCCTGGGGCGGCAGCACACAGCCTCTTCTTCTCTGTCAGGCACATGTATCTGTGCTGGCTGGCACAGGCTGCCTTGGCCACTTGTCTTTCTGAGCAGAACTTTCCCCAGCGTAGCGTGACAGACAGCGTGGCCTTGAGCGAAGGTCGAGGAACTGGGGCTAACCCTCACCCCGGAGTGCACAAGGCCTGGATTACAAATTACCATCCAAGTGCTGAGCGCTCACGTGCCAAAGCTGTGACGGAACAGCTATTCCGTGCCGACCGCCTTTGCCCCGTCTCCTCCTGGGTTCATACCTTCGTTCCATCCTATCGTGGAAGCCTGGTCGGATGCATTGTGTGTGCCCCGGGCATGGCTGCAGAGAGGTTTGTCCCCAAGGCAGGCTCAGAATGGGGCAGGCCTGGCATCCTCCCAAAGCAGCTGCAATGCTGTTAGGGCATCACTATGGCTTTGGGTTGCAGCATTTGCGTTACCTGAGGTAAAAGTTCCCTCTCCTGAGCCCGGGCCTGTCGGGATGCTAGTAGGGAGCTTCTAGCCTTACTTCACTGGTGTGTCACATCGGCATCTGGTGCCCTGTGTGCCTGGGCCAGTGCTCCCTGCTGCATCTGGCCACAGAGGCAGATCTTCTGGACCAAGCAGAACTAATTTTTAAAAAGCTACTGGTTGCTAAATAGAACTTGCTTTTTCGTATTTTAGCCTGCCTTTAAACACTGACCAAAGGTCAGTCCTCCAGTTCCAATCAAAATAACTGTCATCTGCTGCAGGAATTATGGACACTGCTCTTTTTTGCTAAGCTCTGCAACGGGGATTCGTGCAAACAGGCAGCTCTGCAGGGCGGCGCAGGTCTAGCCAGCTGGCTTGGAGGAGGCTCAGCATGTGAGTGGGAACAGTAAGCAAGAAACTGAACATTACTAAGGCTAGAGCAAGAGATGTTCTAGGTGAGGGCTGGTTCTGATCCCTTCTAGATACCGGGGGTTTGCCTTACGGAGGCGACAAGGCTGCTTAGTCTCCCAAGAGTCTGCCCTGTTTGGCTGGGATATGAATTGTTTCAATCTTAACAGTTCACAGCAGTAAGTAAATAATTGTTTTGGAGGCAGAGGTAATCGGCTCCTAATTCACCTGTGATCTCTGTTAGAGTAAGTTAGCGGGGTTGATGTGCTGTGGATGAGTGATCTCCAGGGATGGACAGCGTGGAGAGAGGTGTGCTTGGCCCAGCGTTCATGAGGCAAGGCTTTCTGCACAGCCCAGGAGTGTGGAGGCTGAGGGAGCCCCTTGCAGCCCTCCTGCAGACACCCTGCTCTGGGCAGGCAGTGGTAGGGGGTGAGACTTGGTGCTCTGACTCTCTCTGCAGCTGACAGTGGCCTCGCTCACATGCCCCTAGAAAAAAGGCAAACCCAGCTAAATTCTCCTGGGACAAACAAGCCCAAGGTTGCCAACTTGGAATGGGAAAAGCCGCACGAGTCTTTGGCCCTGCGGAGGGTGGCATGTTTGCAGAGCACCCTGCCCAGTGGTGAGAGGAGCAGTGCTGGGATAGCTTAGCTCCTTTGCAGAGGGAGAGCAGGGATTGCTGCTGTATGTTCACTGGGTGCTTGTGTTTGGGGTTTTGTGTCTTTTTTTTAGTGAATTTTTGAAATAGTTTCCTTTTTTAACAAAATGGAGGTTGGTGCATCCCCTGCAGGCAGGGATAAAAGCCTGCTCCAGTTCAGTGCCTGCAGGGAGCAGATTTGGAGGGTGTTCAGGAAGCTGCTACTGCTCGTGGTGGGAAAGTGCTTGCAAATCCTGGAAGGGACCCAGTGTAAATATCCACTTTCCTCTGCTGCGCCTCATGCTGGGGCTGTTGAGGGGCCCTGGAGCAGATACAGCAACCAGGGTTGCTTTTGCTTCTGCAATCTTCTTCCCTGTATGCCTTGTATTGAAATACCCCTCCTGCGACTTGCACAAGGAGCTGGCCTGGGCCTGCCTGCAGCCCGCACCAGGTGCCTGCCCACCAGAGCCTTCCTCTGCCGAGCCCAGGGGGTTGAGTTCCCTCCTCACCTGGTCAGCCTCACACAGCTGGGCTGCTGGCTGGGCTGGGTTTCTCTGCCATTTACAGGTGGGGGGGCAGTCTCTGATAAGGGTGCTGGTCTCTGTCCGTTCTCTCCCTGCTGTAGAGCTGTCCAAGGGTCTCTTCCCTGGCTTGTCTTTTCAGGTTAGCTTTTAGCCATTTCTCACGGTGAGGGTACTTCTACTTCGACCCTCTGCTTTTTAGCAGCTGAACTATTCTCTGCTAAGCCTCCTGCTGTCTTAACCGCCTCTCCCTGCTCCCTGGCCCAAGCTACCTGCTGACACCAGAGCTTTTGGGTGGTGCAGGAGCGGCTGGGGCCACCCAGATGCCTTGTGACAATGTTTGCTAATTCGAGAGAGAGCTAAGGACCTGTTTGGTCCCTATTTCCTCCTTTATGCCTGGAGGCTCCTCTACAAAAGTTTTGGCTTTGCTTTTGTTTCTGGTGTTGCCTGCCTCCTTTTCTGTTGATGTTCATCAGGTGCAAGGCTGGGGTTTTCACGGTTCACATTAATTCCTTCTAACCTGCACCGTTCTTATATTTCACCGTTTGCACTTTTTGTATTTCAATAAAAATCAAAATGTAATCCCAGATTTGGGTGTGTCTGTCAAGTAGCAGCAGCACCTGTGGCGTATCTACAAGAAACAGAAGTAAGGCTGGCTCTGCTGCCAGCCCCTACCATGCAGAGAGGGAGAAAAGTATGAAATGCCCCCTGTGAGCGTATCTCTGGAAAGAAATCATAGAATCATGCAACGTTGGGGGTTGGAAGGGACCTCTAGAGATCATCCAGTCCAACCCCCTGCCAGAGCAGGGGCGCCCAGGGCAGCCACACAGGAACGCGTTCAGGTGGGGTTAGAAAGTCTCCAGAGCAGGAGACTCCACACCCTCTAATAACCTCCACAGTACTAGTTTGAAGGTGATATGTGGAAATCTGTAGTTTGGGATATAAATTTCAGAATTGTCTGTGTTCTGTAGTTTGGGATAGTTGTGTTCTGTAGCTTGGGGGTGAATTTTTGGTCTGTCCGGAAGGGGAGATGTGCAAGCTGCGGGAATTGGTTGATGCTGTTTCCAAGGCACCGAGAAGAAGAAGAGGTTAAAAGTAGCCGAGGAAGACTTGGAGCCTTCCTCCAGGATACCACCAGAGTGCACCTGAGGACCACCTGGGAGCTGCAATGCGCATGTGAACTGGGCAGGGACTTGCGTTAATGAAGCCATGAATATGCATGTAGGCAACCCGTATGTGCCAGTTTCCCCATCACCCCGCATGTGGGTATTGGGAGGAGATATCCCGTACGTGCCCGGCGCCGTAATAAAGAATACCTGCTCAATAACTTCTGTTATTGGGCCTTTCCGCGTTAGTTTTGAAGACCCAGGTGGGACACCTCTACCCGGCTGCAGGATCTGCTGAGAAAGTTCCCGGAGGGACTCCTCGCTTCACTCAAATCGCTGCGGGAGCAGAAGGAGACCATCTATAGAAAGGTATTTTGGGGGGGAGTTTGGTTTGGGAGTACACCGCTGGTTTCGGAGTGCACCATTGGTTTTGGGGTACCCATAAAATGTAGAAGATGTTCTACTTAGGGTACCAGATACAGGATTAAGTAATTTAATGGCATGTATATGTTGGATTGGATTTGTATACCAGGAAGTATACGCTGGTGTGGAGTTGTTGGGCGCTGGTGTGGAGTTGTTGGGCGCTGGTGTGGAGTTGTATACTGGATTAATACTAGCCACTTGATCTGAAGTGACGTTGGTTTGGTGGGCATGGATAGCACTTTGACGGTCGGCACTGATACTGACTTCGGGATCTGATTTTGCATATTGACGCGTAGTTGCTTTGAAACTCCTGGCGAGTGGGTGAGGTGAGCGGGGCGCGGTGTCACTGCGGAGCGAGTGCGGAGCTCTGACCCGCGGTCCCGCGGGGGACAACGAGGGATGCGGGACGGGTGACGAGCTGAGAACGGGAGAGAACCAAGCGGAGGTGGAGTGAAAAAGAGCCCTTTGGGATGTGTTCTGGCAGAAGGAAAGTGGGATGAAGTAGCGTGTACAGCTCTGTTTTTCACGTTGTGAGATCACCCTGAGTGGCAGATTGTGGGATTAATTGCGCCCCACAGGATGCTTTAGTGTTGGCTTTAGAAAAGGAACAAAGAAAACCATCTAGATTGAAGAGGTGTCGTTCAGCCTGTAGTACTGGGCGAAGCTAAACAAGGGAGTAGAGGGTTTGGGATGTGTCGCCCAGCCCTTTCCCCTCGCCCTCCGCCCCGCCTGCTGAGAGCGGGGGAAGGAGCAGGGCAGGGTTCTGCAACTGCCCAGGGCGGCCCCGGCTGCTCGCTCCTCTGCCGGAGGAAAACTCCGTGCTTATGGGCAAGGCGGAGTATCTGCGGCGCATCTCTTTAAGGGGCGGGGATCGCACACGGAGCGGCTGGTTTCTGGGGTTCGGGAGCGATTCTGACTGAAGGAGCGGCAAGAGCTCCCCCTGCTCCCTGAGAGAGGGCACTTAATCCATTCGCGCCTCCGCGGGGGGAAACGGGTGCATTGAATGTAAACTCATCAGGGTAAGGGATGGGTCCCGATGGGCTGGCGCGGGTAAAGGTTCCCTTCTCCTCTGCGGACTTAGATGCTTGGCAGGAAGCAGCAAAGTGTCCCAGGGACGACCCGATGAGAGGCGCAAAGCAGTTCGAACCAATCGCTGAGAATGAGGATCCAGGCCGGTCGGCTGAGAAGGTGCACCCCTTGGGACCCTGCTTCCCAAGTAGGGCAGTACCAATTAGTTACCTTAGTTATCCACAACCGAGGCGGGTGTCTGTCTCTTCTCACAAATAACAAGAGGAAAGGACTGCAAGTTGCACGACAGGAGGTTTAGATTGGCTATTAGGAAAAAAATTTTCGGCAAAACTGTTGTAAAGCCCTGCGCAGGGAAGTGGTTTGAGTCGCCCTCCCTGGCGGTATTTAAATGACACGTCTGTGTGGTGCTTCGGGCCATGGTCTAGCGGTGGATCTGGCATTGTTGGGTTAGCAGTTGGATGCGATGATTTTAAAGGTCTTTTCCAACCTGAACGATTCTATGATTCTGTGTGTTAATGCTGGTGTTAACACTTGCATTTCTAGAACTGCGTGCTGCTTTTCAGTTTTTATTACTGATAAGCTCATCCAATTAAGGGTTTCCTAGTGTTGCCAGTTCTCCTTCCACACATTGACATTATTCAGCGTTGAGTCATGACAGCCATATACCAGAACGCAGAGGCATTTTTGGCATCTGTTCACAGGTGATACTTGGCATGTGGTCCTTGTAGTCTGATTTTTTTATTACTTTATTTACCTGCTATACCTTACTGTTCAGTACTTCAGTTATAGAGGTGTCTAGTACGATTTCTCAGGGTTTTTTTTCATGTAGATGGTGCTTTTGACTATGGTCTATGATTTTTCACCCCTTGGATTGTGCTGGTCCTCTGCAATGGGAACAATGCGGTTAACATGACTGTACAGCAATATCTGAAAGTACCAGGGAGTGCAGCAGTTGGTCACAGTGACCTGCTCTGGCTGAGGCTGTGCTGTGGCAAGACCTGTTGTGGCTTCCAGACAGAGCGGTCTCTGACAGAACAGCCCCAGGGATAGCACTTAACACAGCGTAAACACCACGGCAACTGGATGTGTTTTCACGTGTGGCCTTAAGGACGTTATTCTGAGAACATTTTTCTTCTTATAAATACTCACAAACAGGCTCACACTTGGACAGTATTTCATTGTTCACAATCGTCTGCCTATGACTTTTTCAGTTATTTGCTGATGGTTTTTTCAACCCCTTATCTTACTGGTGATGTGGTTAGGAGGGTAGATACTGAAGGCCCTGTAGCAAGGCACAGATACCACAGGGCAGTTTATGTGAATTTGCCAGCAATTCAGCTCCCCCCCTCTGCTGTGCAGTGTCTTTTGTAAATGCATGAAACAGTACTCATAAGTATTGCACACATATGTGTAGGTAACGTAGACACGTCACTATCTACATGGCTGCAATGGGATACTCAGCTTCCTTAACGTCATCTTCAGGAGGTAACACAACAAAGTCAGCTTTTAATAGTTATCTTTGTTCCCCAAGCACTAAGCTTTAGTATTTCCCATTATAGAAGCTTCCAATACATATAGTAATTTTCCTTTTTTCCCATTCCTGCCCTTTCATCCACTCTCTCTTCTTTATAATAACACAAGGTTATGTTTACACGTAGTTTTACCATCTTGTCTTTCCTTTAAAGAGAAGGTGTTAGCACCTCACAGGGGACCATGTGTTATACAGAGTTAATTTTATGCAATACTAGAGTACAGCTGTTAAGTTTCATTATCAGATAGTCATGAACTACATGCTCTTTCACTGTATCTTACTAGCTTCTTCTAATTCTTCTATCAAAGTATTTCCACATTCCACTCAGGCACAGAGTGGCAACCAAGTATAATGCAAATTTTGCTGTTTTGGGTCGTCCCCCCCACCCCGTTCTCACCCCTTTCTTTCAGGGTAAGAGCTGGGGTGGGACATCCAGATAATTCAGTTGCCCAACTCACTGGGGAGGTCACCAGGACCAAACGCTGTGTGACTGTTCTCCACATCTGCGTCTGGAACGAGCCACACACCTGTTCTGCTTCTTCCCTGTTATCCTTCTTCCAGCAGGGTGATCCCACCAGGATCCCAGTGACTCCTGCAACTGCCAGGAGGCAGGAACCTGCTCCACCCAGCGCTCACTGACAGGCAGCTCTCTGACTATCCTGCTTCCTGGAGGATAAAGAGGGAGAGGTTAAGACTGTCCCAGACCTGCCAGTAAACATGGAGAAAAGCACCAAGTGTTGCTTACATTAAAAGTTTTACTGGAAATTCTTTGAATACTTGAAGTACATTGGAGACTGTTTCCAAAACAATACAATTTAGGAGCCTTCCCCTTCACCCAAAATATCTGTAAATCAGCAGCTACATAGATACTGTCCTTAATGTGGAATTGAGCAGACAGCGGCTAAAATAAACACCTTCATAACAGAATCTGTGGCAGGCCACAGCAGCAGCTAGATCTTTCCTGAAGCAGAGCATTTTTGCAGTGGTCAGGGAACTCGGGAGCCTAGATGTAGCAACTACGTGTTGAAACTGAGGAATGTCCAGAAAAGAGGCACACGACTCAGCCCTAGAGAATCTCTTTATTGCTATGGCCCTCCAGCTCAACACTAGCAGCTAAAATAGGCACATTTCCAGCCTTCTGAAGTAGGGAAAAAAAAAAATAAATGTGCCACGCTGGCATTCTGCCGTATGAGATGTGGGAGCTCTAACCATGTTAGGAATTGCATCAACAAATGTGCACAACTCAGTATTGGGCTCAGGGGACGTTCCTGGCAGGATTAGCAAGGATGGCATGCATCCTCCCAACTCCACAGCTTGTCAGTGTGGGAAGATGACATTCATCCCAGCCTTTATGTTAAGAGAAAGGTGACAGCAACCACCTGTCCATGAGATACTTCCTGCAAGGTGGCAGAGACCAACCTCCTGAGCAGAGGTGAAAACCAGCTGATACATTATTCCTTGTGTTCCTGAACCCTTCTGTAACTCTTTCCACCTGTAAAACAAAGCGGCTCCGGCTGTGGGGATCAAGTATTTGTTAAAGCTCATGTAATTTAAGCCCTCTTGCACAAAGATTTAAGAAAGCTTCCATCTTATTTTGCATGGACTGAACAACTTCTGTGTGAAGTTGCTGAAAAGGTGAATTGGTTGAGCAAGCTAAAAAGGTTCCATAAAGCTCTTACCTACAGTTTTAGAGCTCATATGGCCTCCCACTGAACATATCACTCAGCAAAGAAGCTGGTAAAGTTCAAAGCACGTTTTGCTTTGAACTTACAATAAGCTCTACTCTGACCCTGGTTGCTTGCTTTAGCAGTGGCTAAAATAGCGCCCTGGAGAGGAGGCAGGGTTCTCCCATCAGCTGCCAGCCATCTCTTTCAGTTCACCACGCAGCTAAGTTGAAGGAGCTGCCACACTGCAGTCCTTAGAAAGCTGGTTATTCAGCCAAAGGAAATTAAGATGATTCCTCAGTACTCAGGCAACAGAACCCCGCCTTCTGGAGAAAGAAAAAAAAAAAAACAACATGTGTTTTAGGACAGAAAGGGGTCTTGCAGTGCTCACTCGAGTTACACAGGGGACATGGAGAGGGAATCACAAGAAGACCTATTTTATCTAAGTTTCTGTTTAGTGTCACCATTTCTCCTCACATCCTTACTTCAGGCAAGACACACAACAGCCGAATCAGCACTGCCAGCCAGGCACGCTGCTGATAGGCAGATCATTACAAAAATAAAACTTCAGCTAATCAAAAGCCAGCTGATTAAAAAGTACCGTAAGCTCCCCCAAAATGTGCTTCTTTAAAGAAGCTGCCTTCTGAATGGCTGAAGAACACTGCAAATTCATCCATGCCTATCAGAATACAGCTTTTTACCAAGTCCCTGCCACTCCACTGATGTGTGCATTTCATTCTCTCAATGGGCCCTGACTGGACATAATGGACACGCAGTCCCCAAACCAAAGTATTATATTAGAATAATCAAGTCTGTCTTAGAAAATAAATATCTTGGATATTTTCCTGCAAAGAGAGACCAGTCTCACTGGCCAGGGTTCCATGGCACACTTGCTGTCTGCAGTGATCCAGGGCAGAATGACCTGCACTACTACATGAAAACAGAACATCTTTTAAATATAGGTTTCTTTAAAAGCAATAAATATTTCTAGATTCTTAACATCACCTATTAACCATAAAGCAGGAAGTTTTGCAAGGGTTAGAGGAAAGAATCTTGGACTAAGAGTCCTAGTTACATAACCCTGAAGAAATAGAATTCCTGGTATTTACAGTTACGTTTCAGAAGCAGAGACTATGAATTCAGCATCATCGCAGATGCTACATGCAGGCTTGCCAACAGCCAACACTGGTGAACTCAGCACGGCCGAGTGTCGGCACACTCAGGAAGGAAACGTGGAAAGTGCTCCTGTAGTTTCCTTCCT
>NW_009715073.1:32048-43124 GCF_000703405.1 Apaloderma vittatum
ACAGAAGGCCTTACACAACGTGACCCAGCTCCTCAGAAGCAGGAAAACAAAGGTAACTCGCATTACACAGGTCCCAAAGCTGATGTCTCTCCCTGGGCTCCAGGCACTCACACTGAAGTTGGGATGAGATGCCCTGTTCTGCAGAATGGATGTCCTGGACTTAAAACTACTGAATCTGCTGAACTCACAGACTCTGGAAATGAACCAAAGCTTTCTATGCTCTAACAGAGACTGTAGGAAAACGTCTGTCAGCACGAAGCTGTAATTAAGGAACTTACACCACAAGACCTTTGGATGGGGCACATGGCAACTTTTCACAAAGCCCCTCCCCATAGAACAGAGACTGAGGAGAAACTAAGTTTCATACATTGGAGTTTGACTTCTTGTGTCTCCACTGAAGTCTTAAATTCAAAACTGACTGTGAGCAGGAAAAGCAGTCCAGAACTATGTGGTGGTGTAGCTGAGGAAAATCAGCAGATGAGCTGTATCTGCTGTTAAAGAGAGCGATCAGAGAAAGCTCATCTGATGGATGGAACGAGTCAAAGTGAGACAAAGGCAGAACAGGGGTGATATTTCTTGATGTCACTCTCCAGGATGTGTTGAGAAGGAAGAACTGCTGCAGCAAAACTGGAAAACAGCTTCACTGCAAGGTTTCTACAAAGGCATCAAACTCTTTGACATTCTTCTCATGGACTGCCAGCTTCTCTGGTAACGAGTCCTGGAAACGTAAAGAAGGATGCAGATTAGGGCTCATGCACAGCAGATAAAACCCACATTCTAAGGTTAAAATTCTGAGTCATGCAACCCCTCTCTACTGCTCTGGGCTCCCCTTCCCAGGTGCACAAAACTAGGATTCCTCTTAGCAGCATCCAGCAAACGACCCTGAGAAGGGCACTCTGCCCAGTGTGTGTTTGTGCTGCAGGTACAGCAGGTACACTGGGGCATCACCTTGTGCAATTCCCCAGCTGCAGCACCACAACCTGCTCAGGTCACTGCCTTCCACCAAGTCACGTGCAGCTTTTAGCCTTTGGTATTATTTTCTCCCCAGAGTATGCTACAGTGCTTGCGAGCCCAATCCAGCACTCACCCAGGCGTGACTTTCACCAGCCACACCAGGATTCCACCTCTGCTCAGGCTGCAAGATCAGGCCTAGTTTGCCACCGAGTTTGACACAGCAGAGGTAGGATTAGTTTTGTGGGTTTCAATGACAGCCACAGCAAGCACGCGGCAGCAGCTTTCAGCTTGAAGATAAACACACCAGTTTCGGAGGCTTAAGTGTGCCCCAAACAAATTGGCATTTGTCTGGAACATATTAGTGAGAGACCCCCTTTGGGGCAGGGTCTCTCCTCTGACAAGTACAGGAAAGTCATGGACCTGCTGGAGTGGGTCCAGAGGAGGCCACACACATGATCAGAGGGATGGAACATCTCCCATACGAAGAAAGGCTGAGAGTGTTGGGGTTGTTCAGCCTGGAGAAGAGAAAGCTCTGGGGAGACCTTATTGCAGACTTTCAATACTCAAAGGGGGGGCCTATAAGAAAGATGGCAAAGGAGCTTTTAGCATGGCCCGTTGTGACAGAACAAGGGGTAATGGTTTTTAACCTAAAAGAGGATAATTTCAGACTAGATATAAGGAATAGTATTTTTTTTTGTTTTTACAGTGAAGGTGGTGAAACACTGGCACAGGTTGCCCAGAGAGGTGCTTGATGCCCCATCCCTGAAAACATTCAAGGTCAGGTTGGACTGAATTCTGAGCAATCTGATCTAGTTAAAGATGTCTCTGCTCACTGCAGGGGGGTTGGATTAGTGACTTTTAAAGGTCTCTTCAAACCCAACCTATTCTCTGATTCTACGGAGACAGGACTTCTTTCAAAGCAGGAGTAGGGAGAGCATTATAAAGAACATACGATTCCCACAGAAATTTCAGGGATCCATACCAAGTCCTCTGCCATGGACTGCGCTCCAATGTCAATGGAGAGGCTGCTGAGTTGAGGGGGGTTCTGAAACTCACGGTAAAACGTCCCCAGGTCCATTGGAAGAATGTCATCCTTAGAAAATGCTGGTTTCTAGAAGCAAAGATACTGCTGTTAATCCCCATTCAGAGATACTGGCTTCCCTTTTGCCATAACCTCAGGTAAAGTTATGACCCACTATCTGTAAACATCTTCATATTACAACTGTTGCTGCAATAATGCTGATTAAGTAACTGAAGAACAGCCCACATCTGTGCTTGCCTGAGCACTTGGAAGAGAGCATTTTCTTGGACTCTGGCTCCTTTAGGCATTAGAGAGAGAACGCCAAGCCCAGGTGTTGGTAGGAAACTGAAAGTATTTAATTTGTAGCTGCTGTTTCCAAGTATCAGTGTTTTTACAATTTTGGGACTAGTTTGAACTGTGAATCGTGAGTCTCTTCCACCCCCACTGAAAATTACTCTTACACCATCTGCCTTTGTACCAGCACCTGAAGCCCACCTAAGATGCAGGTGTTACATGAGAGCAATGCCGAGAGCACTTACAAAGTCAATCATAACAAAGTCATCATGGGTGTTCCCTGTGCTGCTGCCACTGGAGCCCTCCGAGTGTAAGCTGCCTTGGAGAGGAGATTCGGTTTCTGGGGAGTCAGGAGGATTGACCTGCCCAAGAAATCAAAGACAGTGAGTACTGCTCTTATGTCTGTCTCTGCACTTCGGCAGTGTGGGGGCAGTTAGGAGGTTCGACAATAAACACATGCTACAGCAGGGGCAGCAAACACATGTTCTTATTTGCAAGTGTGGAGAGCTCAAGGCTTAACGTGGGAGACTTCTTGAAGCCAAACACATCTGAATAACTAGTTCTTTGCTCAAAAAACAAAGTGTGTTCAAGGTAGGGAATAGCATAAATGTTGCATAAGGGATGCTGAGAAGGCACATATTATACCTCTGGAAGAGGCTTACCATGGGGTCGTTATCTTCCAGCTCAACATTCTTGGGAGCAAACATGGCAAAAGGAATGTCTAAGTTGGCCATGGTCACCTGAGGAGATTCAGCAAACAGAATTTCACTAAGATGCTCTGCTCACCCAGCACAGAAAAGGATCTTTAAAGTCTTTGTCAGGCCTGTTAAAAATTGCCCAAGATCTCATCGCCAATTAGGCAGGAGGCTCACGACCTCATTTGAAAGGCATAGGATAGAGAGACTGTACTCAGCGGACTCAATGCAGATACATACGCTGAGGTGGGATGGCTTATATACATCTTGAATAATGTAGGCAAGGATTAATGAACTGCTACAAATCCAAACAATTCTCCTTCATCCATCCAAAAGGCCTAGAAGAGCAGCCCTAGAACTGGGCAGATCTCTGCGCTGCCCCACCTGAGCTTCAGTGCTTGCTTACTAGTGATGAACGAGTCTACTGCGTGTCCCTTCAAGGCAGGGAGGCTTGTACCCAGTTTATAAACCTGTAGTAGTCGCAGATCATTTTGAGACCCGAGCACCAGACCAGGTGCTGGCAAAGTGGGGGAGAATCAATGGCTGTGACATCCCCAAAAGATTCTATGAAAAACAAGCCTATGGCAAGACCTTGTGGAAAATGTGGCAGGCAGGAATATGCACTCGGTTTCTGGGGTTGTGCTGGCACTGGGGTGCTTTTTGCTTCTCTGTGTAGGAACAGATGGAAGAAGCAGGGCATTATGGTGCCCTCTGAGAAGACCTACTGCTAGTTACCTGGTTAATGGGTTTGTTGACAAAAGCTCCCACCTTCCTGATGAAGATAGTCTCCAAAAGGTCATGTGGGGAGCCACATTTCCCTTCGCTGCTGTTTGATACTGTTTCTGTGTCCTCACTGAGGGAGAAAAATAGACTAATTAGTGACTCAAAGCACAAACAATATAGTCAAGTCACATAATTTACAACGCTCCTTCTGATTTTTGGGTTTACTCCTAGTATTGGGAGAAGGACAACAGCAATCTCTGTCCTTGTACCACACATTTCTCCTCAGTCTCAAGCGCAAAAGGGGAGTGGGACGCTTGTAGAATCAGATTTTTGTTTAAAGCTGGATGAAAACTATTTAGCTGAATGAAAAGTTGTTGCCAACTGAAATAGGCTTTTCTTTTCGGAGATTGACTTTTAACGTCAGAATGTGCACGTTCACAGCAATTGCTGTTCATGACTTATTTTTTCAGGAATACAGTAGTCACAGATCTGTGAGGAGTTGAGAGTAATAACAAGAATTGTATGTGTCGCTCAGGTTACAGAGACAGCAGCCTAATACATCCCAACAGCCACTGCCACTATGATTGATTCACTGCATGGCTATTAGTTATTTTTACGATCTGTTTGTCTTCTACCACAGATATTCAGAATTTTAAAACAAACATAAAAAATGGCTGTCTTCTGGCATAAGGACTCTTTAGATAGTATGCCCAGGAAAGTGCTAGCGCAACTATGTTTTTTGGTTTCCTCATAGCAAAATCTCTGCTTAAGGTATTTGACTCAGAAGTATGTGACTCCAATAGAGACTTCACAAGAAAGAAATATGGTTACCAAAAAAAAGGATTTAATTATCTGAGAAGGTGACCAAGGACAATTTGAGTTTTTCAGTAACTTTGTGCCTAAAGCTTCTTAATAAAACAGTAAACAGATTTGCAGTGACTACAGCTGGTTTTGGTAACAATTCGCATTAAGTCTCTGGAGAATTTAAGACTTGCTTGTGAACTTACTTCACCTTGTTGTTCTGCAATCAGCAAAAACAGTAGAGAGATTTAAAAAAAAAAAGATAAAATTGATAATAAAGTTAAAGCTGACATAATAGTAGTTGTAAGGAAGTTACAGTGACTTATCAGGTGTAAGCAGATGGGCGAGATCATTGTTTGGAGAAAGGCTCAAGCCCCAGAGAAAGCTGCAAGGTTTTTTTGGGGGTAGAAAGACATTAGTTAAGTTACAAACAATAGATTAAAAGAGGAAAACAAAACGTTTTATCTTGACAGGATTACAAATAGACTAGCACAAGTGGTGAACCATCTAAACCCGACCTACCTACTAGAAGGAGTAGCTGCTGAGCAGGGGACTCCATCCAGCGGGGTGCACATCCTCTCTTGGTCAGCTTGAGCGCCATGCGTTGGCTGGCTGGGAATCGGGGGAACTCCCCCCTCTTTGCCCGGACCAATCAGCTGAGATGGAGAGGAACAGTCAAGTCAGACATCTCAAAATCAAGCCACCACCACCTGTGCTGGCGATCCTGCTCTGGCAGGGGCACTGGACTAGATGATCTTTCGAGGTCCCTTCCAACTACTAACATTCTGTGATTCTGGAACGCAGAGCAAATTCCATCATTCTGCGACTAAGTTGTAGGGTTTTTGGCATGTCTCACAGGCCCCCATGAAGCTAAGAGGTGTCAAGTAGAAGCTGATCACCCACAACAAACTCTTCCTTCCTACTCCACTACTCTCTACTTCAGGCATGTTTTCCTTCAGGAAGAGGGGGAAAAAGATAAAATTTATATCCTCTTGCTATGATCTCACTGCTCTCTACAGCTTCCTAAGGAGGACAAGTGGAGAGGAAAGTGCTGAGTGCTTCTGCACCAGGGGAGGTTTGGACTGGACGTTAGGAAGCATTTATTTTACCATTTACTGGTCAAACACTAGAACAGGCTCCCTAGAGAGGTGGTTGAGGCCCCAAGCCTGTCAGTGTCTAAGAGGCATTTGGGCAATGCCCTCAATAACATGCTTTAACTTGGTCAGCCCTGAGTTGGTCAGGCAGTTGGACTAAATGATCGTTGTAGGTCCCTTCCAACTGAAATAGTTTATTCCATGCCACCATCACTGTGTCAGCAAAACTCTGCTGTAGTGGGAACATCACAGGCAGAAGATGACTTCTGTCAGCTTTGTTTACCTGCCTCACGAAGGGATGTCAGTATGCCAGTATGGACTGCCAGTGTGTCCTACATCTAGGCTACAGTGCTGTGCTTGGACAGCTACAGGGGCAGCAGATCCTGACGAGTGATGTGCTGGTGCAGGCAGACAGCTCTAGTGCCTGCTCTCTCAGCACAGTTTTCCCTACCGCAGTAAAGCCAGGGATGCCAATCCCCAGCTCCTGTGCAGGTTGTGCTTTCTCTGTATTTCCTCGACAGTCTTTTCGTTCCTGACAGACAGGATACCAATGCACGCACTAGTTTCAAGGCCTGTACAAGTGACACAAACAGTTACAATACCAGCCACACTTGTTCTACGCTCTAGAAGTACCTGGTGAGGGTGTGCAGCGTTCAAGCCACCAGCAAAGAGTACAGGATACCCAATGTCAGCTGATCCAACTCCCAGGGCAGCAGGCTGATAGGAAAGACGAGAGCTGGAAAGCTAAGAAAGAAGAGAAAAAAACCAAGAAGGGCAAGGGGAGAGGAGAGAGGAAAGGGAAGGGGAATGCCCCACAGTCTGAATAATCACCCGTCACTGAAGAAGGAACAGAAAAAGTCAGAGGCACAGCACAGCATTTCAGGCTGGCAGGAGGATGCTAGAATTTCATTGGAATCAATAATGAAGGTTATTACTCTAGATGAAGTTCTTATTGAACTAATGGGGACTAGGTCTGGGTCTTGACAAGAAAACAAGACTGGTTTCCTACACATAGAGGAGGCAGCTGTACAGGGTACAACTGACATCCAGTCACAGGGAAGCTCTGCTCTACAGGCCTGTTTAGCGTACTGGAAAAACACATGAATGTCATCATCAGCTTACTAAAGAGCTAATATTAAATATGTTTTTACCCCCCCAGAACATTATCAGCATTGTCAGCTGTTTGAACTAATTCCCACTGCAGCCAAAGAATGCAGTCCCACAAACATCTTAGGTAAAAAGAACTGGAAAGTTAACCCTTCTGAGAGTGCTTTAGGAGCGAGGTGCTGGAAGCAGTGAAACCCAGAAGTTTCTTACACACCCCTGGTAGAGATCTAGCTGGTCAGATTAAACTAAACTGTCCTAGTTTAGCTTGCTTGACCTCAAGAGGAACATTTCTTTCAGAGCTGTGTGGGATACTCCAGTAGCACCAATGCTGACATAATTTACAGGGGTCTGAGTGATGAAAAGCACTTTAATTTTGGCTAGTTAAGCTGACTGGAGCCCTAATGACTGTGCAGGTTCTAGGGACACTGGCTAAGAGAGAACACTCAGCCTTGTGCCTTACTTCTTCTGTCCTTCACTAACAATCCTTGCAACAGCCGCTGTTTATTTCGGGGTGCTTGTCCTGTCTTTGGGAGACCTTCACCTGCAAAGGCATTTTAAGCAGCCAGTCTCAACAGTGTGCCTGGCCCATTTCGGATTCACCAGTCTTTCCCATGCACAAACATTCCACATTGTCAAATTTGTACTTTGCTGTATTTGTTTTGTCACGCTAGAACTGCATCTGGCCACACACAGCATGTTCTATTGACAACTCACTTGATGTGAATAGGCCAGTCCCATCACTGGGACCTTCAAGGTGTCCGTCACCACAGGAGGAGGGGTCTGAAAATGTGCCTTTGTGACAGTAAAAACACACTGTGCACAGACACAGACACACAGAGGAAACAAGGAAGAGAGAGAGAGAGAGTGAGAGAAAGGGAGAGAGAGAAAGAGAGAGAGAAGGACTTCAGAGAGGAACTATGAAGAGTTGGATGAACTGAATGCTAGTGAAGAGGTTTTTGGCTGCAGCAGCCACACCTACACATAGAGCAGGAGTCTCACTACTGCCAGAAGCACAGGCATTTCGTAAAGAATTGACTGTTTCCCATTTTTAGTGAACCAGTCAACATAGGTCATACTTTAGACTCCGGTGAACACTGACGGAAAGTAACTGCCAGAGACTCTGTTCCACAGCTAATTAGTATTGGAACTGGCCAATTAGCAAGGAGAACGCTGCACAGATGCCAGGAAAAGCCAAGAGTAATTTTTTTTTTGAACACACAAATTGTATGTATTTCAATACTTTCTTTTCATCCATACTCCCTCATCTTCCAGCCTTCTGAGGGATCACATCTTGGCAGGTCTGTGCTGCACCCTTACAATAAAGGGGACCCAGACTAAGGTGCAATTCAAGCGCACTGATGTGATGAAGACAGAACTCTATCAGGAGGAGTATTTTTACCGTTTTACCATTTACTCCAGAAGTAAATGGTCTCACAGAGGCTACTAATGCAAAAAGGGCAATCCAAACCTGGTTCAGTCCCATACCTTCTCCCAGTCATTTTCCTACCAACAGTTTTCAGTTTTAGGAAAGCATTGTTTATGGACACACCCATGGCCAGACCTTCTCCTGAATTCTGGGCTACCCCACAATTCACACAGACATGCTATGCAAGCTTACAGGGAGAAGGTAATACCTATTACCTCATATGATGCAGCTTAGGCCTCATTTCTACTGGGAAGACAGGCAGAGATTTGGACAATTTGCCTACAGAACCACACAGTTCCCAGTACTTTCCCATGCGTGAGGTTGTATATAGAAAGCTGGAGAAAGAAATTAACTTTATTTTCCCCCCCTCTAACTTACTTCAGAGACCACTCTGCCAAGGCAGCCTTAAAATTCTAACTGTGGTAACAAAGACTGGCAGTTGCTTTATAAATAAGTGCACAGCATATGGCAGCTATGAGCCACAACAAAAGCAAAGATGTAGGCTCATACTTAATGTGACTCCTCAAAGTTCATCTGGTTTCGTAAAGCTTTTCCCCTCAGTGACAGCAAGGTTTCACACCCCTGGGAAAATGTCAGCTTCAAGGCATTTACGTACATATTACTGTTAAGTAACGCTGGCATGAGCAAGCCAGTTTCCTTAGGAAACCTTTTACATTTAACTTGTTTTGTGAAAAGGCAGGAGACAACTCTGCCACAAACTCAACTCCTGAGCTGCGTATCACAGAATAAGAAAGCTTTATTCCATCAGACTTACCGTGAGTGCTGGATGACTGGCTCAGCCCTGATACCCTGTCATCCAAAATCCACTTCACACAAAAACGCTTCCTAAGAAAAGCTCCTTTCTAGTTCATTCATACAGTAGGATACATTCTGCTAATTCCAGTGGAAAGACCCATAGCAAATTCTTTCAGTTTGGAACACCATTCCAATTATAGTCCTTTCTATGTTTCATGTTGACAGCAAAAGAGATTTCAAGTCTTTAGATTGTCTTTAAAGATTAGTAGAGCCATCTGCTTGGCTGGACAACAAGGGAGGACATTCCTGGATATTTAAAGCTATAGGACAACTGCAAATATAGCTGAGTCTTCAAAACACAGGAGTTGTGGAACCAGATATACAAGGACAGTAGAAGAAAAAGGGATTGGCGTTTGTGTATTTTGATATTCAGAAGGAAACCATTATCCACTTATTTTAAAATTGAAACTTAAGTGAAATTTGCATGGGTAGGTGCAAGTACAGACTGTTAAGCCCTAGCTCAATATTACAACCCAGTTTGTTTGCTGATATTTATTCCTGCTGTGCCAACTACTTTTAGATAGTCCAGTAAATACAGTTTTTGTCTTTTTCCTGCTTTTCCATTCTGCAATGCAGATGACTGTTTTATAAGCATTTTCCGGATATTTCAGTGTTTCTTTTTCAATGTCAGTCTGTTATTTCTATTTATGCTGCCTGGCATCAGTCTCTTTAATTCCTTTTCTTGCAATATCTGTATGTGAGTGTGTAAGTACACTGCTAACCTCTTCAAGCATAGCTCAGCTCAGCTATAGGAGTAGGTTCTTTAACTCTTTTTCAGTAATTCAGTTTTTCTAGTCCCCAGCATTTTTCTGAAATTGGTATCTAACTAGGTTTTACTCAGAGCGTAGCAATATAAATAACCCACAGATTAAATCTGAATTAGCATCAGGAGGCCACTTGCTTGCACAGCAGTTGATGCAGGAGCATGCATACTACCCTGACAGTGACTGTTCTATCTAGGAGTAAAAAAAAAAGCCCGGTTTCTCTTACCTGAGACGGAGGAGAGGTGGAAAATGACGTGGTACACACTTCTTGGGAATCTTCTACTGAGGGATATACTGCACCATTGTCCTCACCAGCTCTAAAGCAGCAAGAAGAGAAAACCTTCCTAACTGGAAATATTCCTTAAAACACACAAATAGTAGAACACAGTGGGACAAACACTGCAGGAGGTTGAGAGTATTTGGGTGGAGTTGAAAGGAGAATTATGAAGGGCTCTCATCTGCTTGGCAGAACTGAGGAAAACAAGCTATGAAAAATTAAATGTTCCCCAGGCACTGCTCCCCTATGCCCACACAGAAACACCATCGTTTTTTTTATTTAACTAAAAGTTTTTTATATACCAGTTAATGCTACTCGCTTTGTTATTTTCAGGACCTTTGTCGAACAATACCACTCGTCCCAATCTGAGTGCCCTCTCATGCATTTCAGAGAAGTCAAACCTCTCATCTTCAAAGAAAAATTAAACTCTGATCTGGAGATACATGCCTCTGGACATGTAGTTCCACAGCAGGATTAACTGTTACACTTTCAAATTCCCAAAGGCAGCCAAGGTTAAACTTATGTCCAAGTGCTTCTGTAAAGAATTTGGGAAAATACTGTGGCTTGCTGCACTCAAGTCTTCTAAACATGAGGGGAAAAATGTCAGCCTTCCTCATATGCTCAATCATGTCAGTATGACTGACACTAATCTTCCAGTCTTCCTTCCCATGCAGTTAGCAAATAGTGGAAAAGGCTCTGTATTTGGGCATAACTGATGCCTTCGCCATGGCCCGTGACTTGAACTCAGTGTTTCCTCACCTGTAATTGCAGGGATGCATGGGTGAAGAGCTGGGATAGGGACGGTCCACAAAGTGATCAATGATAATCCCCATGATAGGAGGGGTCCTCTCAAACTGCCTGCAAGGCAACAAGCAATGGTGTTATCGGCTTTTCCTCTCTACTTATCCCAACTCATGGTGCCCTCACAGAAAACCCTTGTGTCTGCTAATGGGACCAGAGCATCTTTACAATTCAGCCCTGCAACTCCAAGCATGCATCCACAATTTGCTGTTCTAGAGTCTGGCTCACGATTACCCAAATACTCCCCTTGCTGCAAGACTTAAGCATGAGAGAGCATTCCCCATGAAGGAGAATCTCAGCAGG
>NW_009715073.1:43155-52223 GCF_000703405.1 Apaloderma vittatum
GGAAAGATTTAGAGGTTCGTAATATGAGGAGTTTTATAGTGCATTATTGTAAAACACTTCTGCCATGATCACATTTTCTCACCTGGTTGACATGAAAGCCAGGTTGATTCTGTAGGCACAAGACAAAGTGATGGTGCCCACTGGGGTACCCACTGTCCCAACACGGACTGTCTGGAAACCTGTAAGGTTAAGGAATGGTTATCAGCTTCACTGATTATTTATATTCCGAGGTTACATCATCTTACTTCTATAGAATTTCTGCTATCCCTTGCAACCTGAGCTCCAAAAGACACATGTAGACCCCCTGGCAGAAGAGCAGCACCACGCTGCCTTGCTGGTAGGCTTTATCTACAAAACTTGTGATGTTGCTTCCTATCTTAGTCTGAAATACTGCTTTGAGGTGCTGCTTGTTCCCAAGTTGACCATGATGTCCTTTACCAGTCCTGCCCCTTATCAACATATTTACATATGGCAATCACCCTAGATTTTGTCAAAGTACCACCATTACACCTGTCACCTTATGACACGACCCTTCGCTGGTCGATCCAGATAAAAAGCACATGTAAACTTCAGACTTAGTTTTCCTTTAGGGCACTCAGGAATAGTGATAAATGGCTAGCCAGTATAGAAAACAGTTCTGCTCTAGCTAGTGTATGTTGCCTAATCATACCTTCTCCCAAGCCACTCAGCTGCACTTCACCAAAATATATCCTGCAGGAAAAAAAAGGGAAAAAAAAAAAAAAGGCATTAGGTTCATTGGGGACATAATACTCTCTATATTATTATTCCTTATTTATGAGTTGAAAGGCTGAAACTACTTTTCCTCTCTAGAAAAAAAAAAAAGAACCAAAAGAAGTGGCTAGAATACCCATCTCTAAAAACCTTACATGTCAGGTGAAAAGAAACATAAAGTCTAATCTGAAATTTCTCTTTAAGTTTTTAAGCCTCTTTGGCAAGCCTAGTTCAGACCAAAAATGTGAAGCGATACAAACTTCACAAACAGGTCTGAGTCTAAAAGCTGATACTCATCGCACAACATAAGAGAGACCTGCTCTTAAGTATATGCCAAACTAGCAAAGGAGGCAAAAGCTAAGAAATGGCTGAGACTTCTTTTTAAGTTCACAGCTGTGCAAACGATAACAAACCTGAGATTCAGAAACATTTAATTGTCTATGCAAACATGTCAAAGACATTTCTCAGACCCAGAACCAAAGACTGGAGGGTGATAACCACGAACCACAAGCCAGTCAGGTCTCACAGGCTAAACAGAGTTGAACTCAGTGTTTGGATGAGTAAACTGGAAGAACTACAGGAAGTGGAGCTGAGGGTGCACCTTTAAAATGGAACAGAGGAGAGATTCTGAAGTGATACTGCAGAAGTACGCATTCCAGTTATGTGCAACACAGACAGGTATTTATCAAATACAGGGCAAACGCTGAGCCACTGGATGCTAAACAATTCAACGAGCACTTGCATGGAGCCCTTCAGCACTCTTCTCAATATGGTAGGCAAATAATACTTTGCAGCCTGTGCTTAGTTTTGATTTCAGTGGTTCAGACAGAGGGTACCAGGTCACTGACGGAAAGTAGTTAAATCCAAATAATTTGACTTTATTACTACTCATCTGTTTTTACCACATTTGCAGCTGTGCTGTGCAAATCTAGAGTCTCTGCTGTTTGCGTTCCAAATGGGGATTTTTGTATTCTGCTTACCTGTACAAGATTACATATTCATGGCCTTGTTTCCTGGAGAGTCTGTAGGCTGGAGTTACCCTGGTTATAGCAAGCAAAGACTTCAGCAGTAGAGACAGCCGGTTGTATACAGTGTATGAAACTTTGATTTCTTTGTCACACCTACAGAACACAAAGAATATTAGTCTTTTTTTCCCACCTAAGTTGCTTGGATCTGTTTGGTTGGCTGGTTTGAGGTGTAGGCCAAATGTTTAATGTCAGTTTTATTGCCAAAATGATAAAATAAAACCCTGATGTGGCTACCTGTTACTGGCCAACAAGCTAAGAGTCCTACTTCCATCTAGTCACCCGTCACAAAGGTAATTACTGAAAAATGCCATGCAGCTATCTCCTAAACAGAAACCTATTTTCAGTATTAAAAAAATTGTTGTTACCGAGTATGTATTTCATATATCTGAGGGAGCATCTAGTTGTAATGGAAGAATGAAGGAGTAAAATTACTAGTTTGTTCTCCTGACACCAGTATTAAAACGGTTTGACTGCTGCACTAGACAAAAGGGGACTTCCCTCTGTAGTGTCCCAGGGCACACAGCCAATACGTGCTCGTTCATCACCACGGATTGATCACGCTTCCACACTTCATCAGCTAAAACAAACACGTGCACAAAGAAGTTATGAAGAACGCACTTACTTTTCGTTCATTTCTAGACACCAAATTTCCAGCTCCATGGAGTCCCCCTAGATCAGAGAAAGAATGTCAAACAAAGGCTCCTTTCAGAACACAAACCTTTTCAGATCTCATTAATGATCCGCAACAGCCACATCTCTCAGTGAAGAAGCTTCTCCTGGCTCCCACTTTCTTGTAATGCAACAACAGAAAAAGATGCACGGGAAGTTTCACTGCACGATGAGATCACCTGAGGGATTATCTTCCTCAGAATGACTAAGCTCTTTTTGGTCTAAAAAAATAAACTTTGCTTCTGTATCATTCATGTGTTTGGTCTCAGGTACTTGCAGTGAATTGCTTCTGTTAAACAATACATTTCTTTTCGTTAGCATACTGCCTAACTTCAAAAATGAAGATATTTTCACATTGTCTTAGACTAAAGGGCTAGAGCTATGCTAAGTGACTTAAAGTTACAGTAAAAAAAAAAAAACAAACAAAGAAACAAGAAGGCCCCTATGTTGGTTGACTCAGTTCTCACCTCTGAGGTTTTGAGAGAAATCTCCACGCACATAGACCGTCCAACAGCAGGTAGTTGTCCTGCCAGGGCTTTCTTCGCTTCATGAGTAACCTCTGGTATATCTTTGATTGCCAAATTGAACTGCAAAATGAAGGAGATGATTCAATCCTTCTATTTCTTCAAAAAAGCACCTAATGGCACACTGCAGTCAGACTCATAGACCCACACATAACATACTAGGTCAGTGTTTACTGAAATATTTATGAAACAGAAAATTCCCAGATGGGCTCAGGCTTTTCATATTTGCAAACATTTCCTTGGCTCCTAATTCAAATGTTTGTCCTTAGCCTGCCATAAAAATCACAGTCATTTTCTCTCACTCCAGTCCTGTCGTCGCTCACGGAGTATCCTGAGTCTCTTTCATTTTAATAAAGCCCATTACCACAAAGTTCTGAATTGCAGAATTGCAAACTTCTGACAGAAAAAACTCATGACCCCGCCCCTAGCAGGCCTTGGAGATACACCTCAGCTGGCAGCAGCTGCCAAAGGTATCATTTATCTCTCCTCTAATCAGCCCTTCAGAGCCCAGAGCGACATGTTGCATGTGAACAAGGATAAAAGAAACACTGCCACCAGTGAACATAATTGGATATAGTGGTTATTCTATAAATAGTTGTTAGAGTCTACACGAGACTGTTAACAACTACATTTTATTCTCAACACACGCATGTGTGCACACACACAGAGACCCTGACAGTTTTGGAGCTTCTTTAAAAAAATACGACTTTACCCAGTCAGAGCCTGTTGGGGAGGATGATGATCGGGTACAGATTTTCTCTCCAAGTCGGGCCTGGACAATTACTTGTACCGTCTGGAATAGAAAGGAAAAGAAACACTCATGTGTTGAGCTCAGCAGAGCCCTCGGATCAGAACCTGAGCTAGACAAATTCCACATAAAAAAACATGAAAGGGCTGACCAGGACGTAGAGGAGTAGAGTTTGCTGTGCTGATCTACAGGTCTAATCCATTTAAATTATTACATATAACAGGTAAATGTATTACAGACAGAAAAAAAAAATCATTTTAAGGTGGCCTTTTGTTGTAATAACATAAGTGACAAAGTCAGTTTTTTGATAAGGAGTTGCACAGCTTTCAGTAACACTGCAACAAAATTTACAACTACATCCTGAACCTGGTCACCTAAACGAAAAGTGAATGGGTACATTTATTAATTAATTTAGTTAGTTAGTTAGTTATTGAATTTGTACAGTTATTTATTTATTTATTTACAGCTGTTGTCAGAGTATCTTCTTGCATCTACGTATCAAGTGAGGCCAAATTTTCTAACTGCGCATCAACATAACTGAAAAGAACATTCTGGCATTATTGCTTTTGGATGCAATATAAAAATTTAGATAAGCTGAAAAGAAAGAGTGGAGTTCAACTGAAGACAGCTCTAACAGCTGGATGGTTAGATGTGTTTGATAGGAGCCCAAAGCTGACAGAGGCGTGAAGTGCCTGTAATTGATTCTACAGCAGGACACTTCTGGGAGGAGGAAGAGGATTTGAAGTTAGAAAAAAGGAGAGAAGATGTTTTTCTAGTTATACTCGAGAATGTCCTAAATGAGACATCACCTTTTTTTCCTTTGGTCTTTAGCAAAAACAAAAAACAAAATAACACAAACCAAGGGAAAAAAAACAAACAAAAAACACTGAAACACCAACCTTGTTACTCTAGCCACAGCCAGTATGGCTTTTTTTTAAACAAGAAAGAAGAGATTTTTGCCCATAGAAGAAAAAGTTACCTTTAAAGCAAAAAATTTGATGAACTTGTCCAGGTCCTTCCTGTCCTGGGAACTGAGATCAGTGTCCATTGCATATGGCAGTCTGAAATACAGAAGCAAGTCTTTCCTCAGCTTTCTGATTGGATTTCAAGATTTCAAAACATTCTGAGGCTTCAAAACATTTGAGGGTACCTCAAAAGAAATAAGTACCAAAGGCTTCTGCCTGTCAAAATCCTAATATGCTAAGAACTTTAGGGGGGTGGGTGTGAAGTGTAAAGCACATGAATAGTTTATCTGGTCGGTGCAAAAGATACTGGAAAGGAATAAAGGGGGCTCACAATTAAAACTGGGTAGAAGTTCTCCAATTTTGCTAGCTTAATTAAAAAAGGAGAAAGGCAAAAAAACTGCAGACCACCCACCACCACAATAACTGGGTTCTATATCAAGCTCTCCATTTCAGAAATAACGTATCTTCAGTTATCAGCACTGGTCAAAACCAAGTCAAACAGGTTTTTTTTGGTCTGAAATTCTAAAAACAGTATTCCAGTGCTATTTCAGCAATAAGCCACTGCTGGAACAGGCTACGCTGCTTCTTTGCTTTGAACAAATAGTGAATCTGTACAGCTACAAATTTACCTACAACCAACTGAAAAGATAAATTTTTGCCAAGGGGTTCACCAGAATTCCCTGTTCGCTCCTCTCAAAAGCTCTGGCAACAAACACTTAGCTCTCACGTTGACACTGCCTTGTTTTTCAAAATTGTTTCTAGCAATACAATGAACTTGCACAGTGCCTGAAACGAGACAGGCCAAGGCACTGATGAGATTTCTGTCACCACCGTGTCACATGGCCATTGGGATAAATCACAATTTTTCTTTTTTCTCAGTTTCTTCATGTGTGTGTGAATTAATAATCATACAGAGACCATGGGGAAGAACACTTTAATTAGCAGCATTAATTGTACTTTTTGCTCATAAGGCTTCAAAGTATTAATTCACTCTTAATTCCTGTCGCTGCTTTGTTTTGAGACAGCGAATCAGCCTGAAGCAGCTTCTCAAACATCACGTATTTATGGAACGCGCCGCTCGTCACAGAAACGCGGGTGGCCTAAGGTTAGTGAGCATGAGCAGCCGCCGTGAACAAGGTTACTCTGCTCAGCACTCAGTCTTTAAACAGCAAGGTACGCTATTTATACAGACTGAAGTTCGGCAGGACAAAGAGGCTAAAAGCCCTGTTCACACAGCAAATATCATACAATTTTTAATGACAATGCACATCCAGAAGTTCTGTTTAAAATATCTCACTTAACAGCAGTAAATGCCGATTTTAAGAAAAGCATCGCCCAAGAAAGGCTGCTGGATAAGAGCACTGCAATTTATAGAGAATTTACAGAGCAGACTGCTGCTTTCTTAATGACTTGATAAAAAGAAATCTAGACATCTTATACTGTTGAAAGTTTCTAGGCTACATTTATACTGCATCCCCTAGCACTGTTCTGTTCTCATCAAAAATTAGAATTCGAGAACAACACATGTGATTCAATATTAGATGCATTATCAAGTTATCCTCCAGAGATTTTAACCTCCTTATCAAAAAGCACTTTCCCTGCCTTTACCTCCACTAGACAGAGATTAAAGATCTTTACTAGAAGGGATGCAAAAGGAAGTCAGCACTTAAAGGGTTTGATGTTTTATTGATGCAGCACTCTACCTTAAAAAAGGCAAGCCTTTAGTATACACACTTCCCACCACAAAACAATAGGCGAGAATGACCTGTTATTATTCTTTTGACTTAACTAAGCAGAGCACTCTAAGGGTTGAAGGGACCCCAGATCTACAACAAACACCTGGCAGACGTGGGCAATAAAATGCTCCACTAAAAAAAAAATACATCATTTTCTCAGCAAAGAAAATGCCAACATTTAAATACCAGGAAAAGTTAAATTAGCTTTTAACGTGAAAAGAAGTGAGAGGGCATTTCTATGTGACCCCTAGAGAAAGATGCAAGCAAGTATATATATCATGATGATGTAGAAGAGCTGTCCAATAAAGTACCGAAGTTTGCCTTATAGGGCTGAAAAAAGAATTCTGGTATTGACTATTTTAAGTCATTTGGGGACTAATGGAAGGCGTTAGGCTCACTGGTCTGCTAGAAAAGAAAAAAGCACACCATTGGCATGGTTCTCTGTGCAGTACAGGAACTAATTCTAATGCCTATATACCCAAATATCTCTAGAGAGGAGAGAAACAGCCACTGGAGTCATGTCTTAAATTCAGGGTTCAAAGAATGAAAGCTTCACAGTTCTGCCCTGCTGCAGCAGAACTGGGATTCTTCCTGCAGGATCTCAAATTATCTTTAACATTCATGAAACATTTGGAGATTTCACACTCTTACCTCTCAAGCTCCAAATGACAGCAACAGTTGACTCACCAGAGCCTAAAGCAGAGCAGAAAGTATCAGGCAAGGTTTCCTGTGAGAAATCTGTAATTTCAGGGGGAAACTGGGACTTGGGAATTCAGCTTCTGGCATGTCTAAGGGCTGCCATCCGACGACCACTATCTCCTCATTTGTGCAGGAGGGCCTCTGGTGATTACCTGAGATCTGCTAAGGCTTAGGACAGTGTTCACATTTAGAATCATTCCTGATAAGAGTCAAGATGGCCCTAGAATTACAGCAAACATTTTATTTGCAGAAATGCCTCAGTACTGCCAGGTTAGCTGCCACCAGCTAACCCGAACAGGAAGGAAATTCTTTCAGCTTGTTTCTGCCAAACTCATTCAACTTCTCAGGTCCCGTAGGTTGCAATGCCAGCCTGGCTCCTTGTATCCAGGCATGTGCTTAGCTCAAGGAAGACACAGTCTAATTTTACACTCAATAAAAACTAGAAGGAAATAACCTTCGGGCTAGGTTAGAAACCCACAGATGACTGATTCCCCATCAACCAAGTAATGCCTTAAGTAAACTGATATCTCACTGCTTTAGCCTTACACATAGGCTGTTCACAGGTAAAAACAAGCATTTTGGCCACATGGCTTTTTTGTTTTGTTTCTCTTCCTGCTACATCTATTTTCATACTATTGGCTTTATTTATATGTCTTTATCTCCACTCTCCTCTAAACAGAAACACCAGAGACAGACGTTAAAAGAAAAACTGCCACATGTGGCTTTTTGGATTAAAGCCTTATTCTTTCTCGCACAGTTACGATGCGGATAAAAATGCAAGGCTAACCCAACATTTTAAAACCCAAGCAATGCGCCTGATACACTCTACTGGTATTCACACTCTTCTCCAGGGAGGAGGACACATCTGCATAAGCTGATGGCACCCTGTTTGCATGATGCAACAAACTGCAAGAGCCCTCCCCTTCATGTCTTGGTACAGCCCCAAGAAAATATAGTCACCAGCACGCCGTGCTCCAGCCCTGGTAACCCGGGCACACGGCAGGGACACAGCGAGACCTGTGCATAGGTGCATCACAGAACACGTTTCCTAGGGGGAATTTAGTGTGCATGTCTGATACTCACATATATAAATAGGAAAGGAGGAGAAGCCCCTGACACATACCAGGCGTTATTACTGCTGCTGCGGGAAAGTATATACAGGCTGCTTCCATCACCCTCCTCCTCTGAGATTTCACTCTGAGCCAAAAGGGCTGCTACGACTTGAAGTCATCGTGCTTTCCTTCCAAACAGATACTTACTGATGCAAAATAATTACTCATGGATCCTACCCCAGAGTGAAATTAAAAGGATCAGAGGGAAGAAACAAGAAGGGTTATTGCTGTAAGGAGAGGACTGTGGACAAGTTACCTGGCTGTACCCCCGGACCATGTTCCTTGTCCTTACCACTCTTCCAGAACTTCTTTGTAAACACAGGACCCAAATCCGAACTCTGAGGATGTCCTATGTGAAGCTCTGGAAAAGTCTTGTTGAATCATGCAGGTAAACAAGAAGTACATTGTAGTTTTTGAGGCTTTTAAGGGTGTCTTTGATAAATAAGCTGGACTGCCAGGAAAGCTTTCCTAGAACATTCCCCTTTCAACGACCAAGAAGCTTCACTGCAAGCAGGTATTTTGAGCACATTAATAAGCAACTATAAAAAGATCTCATTAAAGACAGTGCTCTGTTTCAAGGCTGGTCCTACAGGTCAAACTCCAGTATCCTACAATTACTTAAAATTAATCTCCATTTTGCCTTCTTCGTAGGTTAGTCACAAACCTGGAGAGAGGGAGCAGTTTTGAATTTAAGACGTGCCACTCATTCTTTAAGGTTTATGGATTTTTTTTTGAGAGAAGACCAGATTCTAGCAGAAAACCTGTTTCAAATAATATAAACATTCTGATTAAGTCAAAGGCTCTGTAGTTCACTTTATGGTTAAGTTTTGGCTGATAAAAAGGCAATTTTTCCTG
>NW_009715073.1:52254-53013 GCF_000703405.1 Apaloderma vittatum
TGGGGAATTATTTACTTCATAAGGAAAATTACTTCCCAGCTTAGGAAATAACATACTAAAGCCAGCACTACCTGCTCCACTGGCTTAAAATCAAAATTAAGTAATTCCTGTTGACCAGCAGTTACATTCTGTGCTTCCCTAAGGTCTAAAAATTATGTTGGTCCAAAGGTCCATCCTCTCACTTTGTTTGTTAGGCCAAAGTATACAGAGTAAACAGGAATGTGTCTCTGCGTACCCTGTACTAGAACCACTAACACCATCACCAGGTCTCAACTTCTGTGCTAACACCTGTTCAGAAGAGTTGAGATTATACACCACCATTTAAGCAAAATAAGGTGATCATGTATGATCCTTCAGGACATCTGAATACAGCCTGGCTCATCTGAATGACTTATTTCTTGCCACAAGAAGGAGGGTTCCACAAGGTCAGGCCACTCCTACAGTAATTTGGAGATGCTCTAAACTTTATTTGCATAGACCAACTAATTTTTGGCTAAGGCAGTAAGTTACCATGTTTTTTCCCCCTTACAATGTGTCTAGTCACGCCACTTTTGAGATTTGTACGGAGGCAGTTTGTAGGCTTAGTCCAAAGTGTCCCTTTTCTACCTGTTCAAGAGAGACAGGGACCTACTGGAGAGAGTCCAGGGGAGAGCTACGAGGGTGATCAAGGGACTGAACATCTCTCCTGTGAAGAGACACTGAGAGACCTGGGGCTGTTTGGTCTTGACGGCTGAGAGGGGAGCTTATTAACATATAGAA
>NW_009715074.1:0-9601 GCF_000703405.1 Apaloderma vittatum
CCTGCTCGCTGGTTAGTCCCGAGATGGGGCCGTTCCCGGCCTGGCAAGGCTGTGCCTATCTTAGGACGGGGTTTTTTGGGGGTTCTCAGCCTCCGGGGTTTGATCCAGCGGCAGCGGGAGGGCGGAGTCTGAACCCAGCGACAGCCGCTAAATGCTCCCGCAGCGACCTTTCCCCCTACCCCACAAGTGTGCCCTTCATCAGAAAGCTGAATTTTAAGTCATAAAAGGAGGGCAGATCAGTAATACTAAAATCCTGGGGAGCGTTGCCTCCTTACGAACCGGTCTCTAACATCAGTTCCCCGCTCTGTGGGAGGAAGAACGTTCTGTTCCCACCCTGCGGAGATCGCAGAGATTAAATATCTCCACCAAGGTCACTCCTCTACAGCACTGGGGAAACAACCCAGGAGCTTTTGCGCTGGCAGCTTCCTCGGTCAGAAACCTTGCAAGACTCGCTTTTATTTTCTTCCCTAGAAACCCAGAGGGATCACTTTTATGTCTAGAGACACTGCTCACACCCATGCTCTGAGGAAAAAAATTTAAATAAGTGCCTAATATTTGAAGCATTTAAACTAGCAGTTCACTGATACCTTGAGGGATTTTTTGCCCATTCTTTTGATAGGTGACTAGAATCTCACAAAGTCTATCCAGGTATCCTACCTAAGAGATGCTATGAAGAAGACAACTGTAGTTACAAAGAAAGCTTGAGCAAAGAGGACAGGTTATTCAGTCCAAGTGTTGCAAACGCTGTGTTACTAATTCCCCTGTATCCAGACACTCAGTAAACAGGTCAGAGCAAGGATGGTTTTGCAAGAGATTCATCCACTCCCTTCCATCACTGGGAGGTTCAGGGGCTGAACCAGCTCCCTCTGAAGTGAATGGGCAAACTCCTTGCTTTTAATGGCACAAGATCAACCCTGAGTTTTGCAGGAAAAAAAGTCAAACAGAAAAGAGCAAGCCTTTTCCCTTTAGATACTAGTGATGCACACCTCTCCCCTTCGGAGTGGGCAGGTTTGTTCAGGTTTGAAGGTTGGAAAAGTAGCTTTAATGTTTCCTTCCTTTTTCTTTAACTGTTAAAAAGCACAAACGTGCTACAGATCTATCCGCACACACCACCAGCAAAACAGGGGTGGGTGGTTGTTTAAAGGTAATGCTGATGCACGAGGGGCCCTGAAAGGAAGCGAATCCTCAGTGCAAGAATCCTCATTTAACCTTTCTCAGGTGCCACATGTGAGCCTCCTTTCACCGACTGCGTGGTCCTCTTTCTGTAAATCCCAGGCACATCTGACATCTGCTTGGCACAGAACACGTGGTATCTAGCACTCTGTGCTGCAACAGCTCACATCCATTGTCAGCACAGAGGCTGCTGCCTTGGAGAGGGCATTCAGCAAGAGAGGTGTGCAACTGGTGGAAAACTCTCCTCCTGCTCCAACTGAGAGGAGGTTACGTGTGAGTGACCGCGGGGCTGGGACATGAATTGGATGAAGAAAGTCCCAACTTCATCCTAGCCCCATGCACACCTCCTAAAGGACCGTGTCTCACCCCTTTCCCGTCCCAGGGCAGGACTGCATGGCTCTTCCATGCCAGACTGGGCCAACAAACTCTTGAGCTGATGGCTGGCCAAGCTAACGTCATGGCTTTTTCCTTCAGGAACCTACAGCTAGTAGCAAACAGCTAGCTTTGCACCAAGGGATGCTTAGACTTAAGCAAGAGGAACAAAAACCACCTTGTATGTGCATCTCTTCTACCCAAAGGCTCATTCATCATCCTGCGGTGATGGGCCAGCTTCAACATCTCCAAACGTATCTCAGCCTGAATCACCCCACAGTGATCACCCCGAGAGACGGCTTGGCACAGGCACATACTTTTTTACCCAGCCCTAATTATTTTCTTTTCTCACTTCTTAAGGTTAGTTTGTGGATTTGTTTTACTTTGTTTTAATCTCACAGGAGAAGGGAAAAAAAAAAAAGAAAAAAAGGCTCATTAAGGCTTCAAAGTGTGCCAGTGCCTCTGTCCTAATCATCCCTTAAGAGTTTGGTGTTTTTACTTTCCTGTATGTTTTCCAGTTGAATAACTCCATATATTTCTGTAACGAACATCACAGCAACACACACACTTCAAAAATTACATGGCAGCATCGCATTCATCACAGGCTGATTCCAGCTCAGGACCTGCAGGGAGGCGTGATGGAAATCTGGTCCAAGGATGTGGTGATACAGTTTTCAGAGTAGAAATTCCCAAGTTCCCCAAGGGAAGAAAGACTCCATGTGAATATAGGTTTTCTCTAAGCTCCTCTGTGAGGATAAACCTCTTGACTTCATCAAGGTATTGTCAGATAAGGAACAGGTTTAGAAATGGAATGGAAGAGGTTTAGAAATGCTTTCCCAAATGTGGCGTTTAACTTAGACCATGATTTCCACTAAACAGTGCAGGAATTACCATTTGAGGGAGGAACACAAACCCATTCCTCTACAGTTCTGTTTTCTACAGTGTTCCTTAGGATCTACCTTGGGAAAATGTATAAGAAACAAAACAAGTGTAAGGCAAGGCATGTGTAGCAGCTGGCAGTTTGGGACTTGCACTTAAACTAAACCATTGCATGGGGACTCTTGAGCACTTGCAGCTCCTAACTTGGTTGTCTCTCATTAACTTGCCCTTTTCTTTTTTCACTCCTTTTTAGTTTTAGCCTCCACAAGCAGCTGGGAGTTCCAGAGTTTAAATGCATATGGAAGAAAAACTGTTTTCTTATGTTTTTTTAAAAAAACTGCTGACTGATGATTTGATCGCTAGACAAGGGTTTTTAAGAAGACAACACTTCACTATCCACCTTTTCTACACCTGCAATCCTTGATATCTACAGTCTCTCCTTAAATCGGAAGACAGTCTATACTTCCCTCTCTGTATTTTCTCCCTCTTTTCTATATCCTTTTTCAGCATGGGGAACAGAAGGGCACACTGTACCTCTGCCATTTTGGTATCACATGCAGGCAGCTGGCACAGACAATGGTAAATAGTTTGGGGCTGCTGAGATCCAAACAGCATCTCATCTCACTGCCAGCCCCATTCCACACCTGAGGCATAGACTTAGAAGGTGTAGAAGAAAGTCCAGCCTTTTCTGCTATTCCCATGGGAGTTGGGAAAGTGCAGGATAAACAGTAACAATAATTATTCCAGCTGGAAATTATTATTTCTCCTGGCTTCTTTTCTGCCTCAGAGGGAGAGCTGGTTGGAATTACTTAAAGTATTTGCAATTGAGGAAAACTGCTTTTCAACTGAATAATAACTTCTCTGCAAACGTTTTGAAGTTACTGTTATTGCTTAACACCTAAAAATAAACATTTTCTGTATTTTTTAGAAATTGAATTCCCCGTTCCTCTGGTTCTCCGTATTGAAAGAGAAGACTCACAAAAGAATAATTTGTATTTCTCTGACTGCTTCATACCCCTCATATGTCAGAAACATACTCAAGCAACCCAGTGACTACACTGAAGTGATGAGCTGGAGCACAGGGTTTGGGAGTTTACTGGGAAGAACACAACTTGCTCAAACTAGTTGACCTGTCCAGCTCAGAAAAGTCAAGGCTGACCCTGCTTCTGCTCCACATTCCACAGTGTATTTTCTCCTGGTTTCAAGGAGAAGTTTGACTTGTCCCACTTCATAAGGGAACACTCACTTGGGATCTCAAAAGGCACAAAGCTGCTTAGAAAAAGAGGATTAAACATCTGCTGGGTGCAGGGGGCTACCTTGTGCTGGCCTTCAAAGGCTCCTTTTGCTCCACAGCAGCTGGTGCAGATCAGACTTAGCTGGGCTTTGACCCAGGCCAAAGCTTCGCCAACCACCAACTCCTCTGCACTCCTCTTTTAAGCAAGAGCATCGGTTGCCCTGGCACAGAGACTTCATCCTGCCCCAACAGCGGCCCAGTGGATGAATGTATAGACACAGCCCTTTAAATGCTTTACCAAGGGTCACTTCCCAGCTGTCTGCAGCTCCCACCTTGCACACAGCCTCTGGATCTGCAGGATGGTGGAGCAAGCCATGGGCTGTTCCTGTGGCCAGGATGCTCCATGCCCATCCATCCCTGCCATGCCAATCTCACATCTCGCCCATTTCAGCAACTCACCAGCTTTGTCTGAATGGTTCTGAGCAAGGTTAAAAGGTCCAACAAATGTACACATTCACACCGTGATGCTCTGATTCATTACTCTAAGCTTTGGGCAGGCTCGCCTTATGTGAAGATACACAGATTTGGGCTTTTCTAATGGCACAGAGAAAGAGAGAAAGGAAGGTTTGTCCATCAAAGCTTGCCCCGGGCAACACATTTAATGCTGCTCTGCAGAGAGCCTGGCAGATACTAAAGGCACAAACCGTCAAACAGAATAAATGAAAAGATCTTCTGCTCTGTGGAAGAACACAAGGGTTTGGCTGCTAAATATTTAAATTTTAATATTACTGGAAACTCCTCTTCCTTTCTGCCTTTTCCTCTCTTTATGTGTTCAGCTCACCACAGTTACAAAGGGCAAGAGCTCTGGGGCACAAGAGAGCACTTTCCAGCTCTGACACCCACTATAGTGAACTAAACCCAACATGACGGAGAAGAAGCTGCTTGGATTCAAAAGCCAAGCGGGGTGCTGGTGGAGCAAGATGATTTTCAGCAAGGCTTTGGGGACAGTTGCCCATCTCCGTCTTCCAGATCTGTGTGCTTTCCATGGGGGCTTTGCCTCTAAACCGTAGCAGTGTGTTGGAGCCTGTGCTTCCCAAATCACTGGGGAGTGCTCAGCAGGCAATAATGTAAAACCTGCCTGTGCAGAAGTGGATGGAGAATGGCAGGATTCCACGGAGGAGCCCCCAGATATCTCTGTCCTTAGGAGAGTGAAGCCAAGGAGTTGGAGTTATTTAGAACAGACCTGGGGGCAAATTTCCCAAATAAAAAAATATCAGTTGTTGACAAAATAAATGATTTGTGGAAGTGGTGCTTTTAGTGCAGCTTAATTCTGGGGGGAAGAATAATAACACTTGGTGGAGCTGGGAGGGCTGTGGTTCAATGGAGCGGGAATGAAACACCTGATGTTTGAAGGGACTTCTTGTAGTAAAAAAAAAGGTTTTCAAGCACTGACCAAGTGGACTTCTCAGAGGATCCAGAGATTCATGACCATATCTAATACTTATTTATCTATATGCATGAATTTTATTTCAGGGGTTACGTAGTTTTGATCTACTTTCAAACAGAAAAGAAGGATGCAGCCATCCAGGCACAAATAATTCTCATTACAGCTGTGCTGAATGCACTTCCCAGTACCCTAGAGAGGAAACAGAATTTCTGCATGGTGACCATCTGTCCTTCCCACTGTGCCCAAATTTGCAGGGGGTGGTGGAGCTCAACTAGCTTTTTCCTCATCTCTGTCACCCAACAGCCATCTCAGACTCCCATCTAGGTTCTGGCACCCTCTACCTCTCCCTGGACCACCAGAATAAGGAAAAAGTACAGCATCAGAAAGAGGAAACAGTGGGATGGAATAAAGGCAGGAGCTAACACATTCATGTCGGCCACCAGCATTTCAGTGAGCAATGTCCCTCACTGTAAGTAAATAAAGAACTGGAGTTCCACTTCCCAAAGCACAGCACCCGCTCTCACCATGCCCAGAACACAGAGAACTTCCTTGTCCCTCACGTGCAGAAGAAACTCGTGTTTTAGGAAAAAGCAAACGATTAGGAAAATCAAAAGGGACTGAAGCTACAGACTGAGATCTTATCTCAGTTAATATTTAATGTTGCAGTTGGGTGGTTTTCAGTGGGGGGAAGGCACTGGGATTTCTTTGCTGCAGATTGATTACATGAAACTCAGTGTGTCAAAAAAAGAGAAAAGAAATTTTGTTGAATATTTCAACATCTGGAGCCACTTAGTGGCAGGAAAAAGCAACTTCTTGAGAAGCACTTTTGATCTAGAGCGGTGGTTTTAAACCTTTTTCTATTTGCAGACCCATAAAATTTCTCTCTGCCTAACAATTACAAGCCTACTGACAATCAGTTCTCCCATCTCAGTCAACTATGGAGATCCCTTAGATATTCAAACACAGGAGAGGCAAAGCTATGCTCTCATAGACCTGCACAAAACTCTCTCCCGGATTGCTTCACTTCCTAGCACAGGGAGCTGGTCACTTCACTACACGATAATCTGCAGAAACATGATCTTGCCTCACGTGTGGCCTTTCTTCTAAGGTTGAGGTTGTTGTTACGGGTGGTACTGGTGCTCACCAGACCTGGTTCACCCTGATAAAGCTTCTCAGCTCTGCCCACAGAAAATCAGTGCATTTTTGCCTTTGAAGACCACACCAGAGGGCTAATTCAGGCTGTATCATCTTACCTGCTTTCCAGAGCCTGCTGTGCCCAGCTTTGCAGCCACTCACTCAGGCTGAGACTCCCTTGGTGGAAACACCTTGGGCTCTGGCAAGTCCTTGGGAGCCCATTTGCCCTGTCCGAAGGGCACCACTGAGGGACCTCTTCCAGCCTGAAGCAAGCCGAGCAAGGAATGTGGTTCAACGAGGGAAATAAAGCTATAAGATACAGCACCATCCTCATCTCCAGGTGAGTTTTTCTCATGCCATGGTGCTTGGACATTACTGTACCCCCACTCCCAAGCCAAACTTTGGGCTTAACTCTTGCTTGATTTCTCTGCATACAAGCTCAATACACTGCCTAGAAAGAGATAAGTCAGTCCTCTGAAAATGTACCTCACAGTGACAGGGTAGGGCAAGTATGGTTGTAAGTTGTCCTGGGGGAGCCTTTCTCACTTATTTGAGCAACAAAACTGCCTTTTTAATTGGTCAAGGATTTGTTTGTGTATCACTGGGAAATCTGCTCAAAGGACTACTAGGAAAGCACATGAAAAACAACTTCTATGCCCAACAAAGAATAGCATAGATCAGCTCTTTGTTTCCATCGTATTTCTTCTCAGCGCATTTGTTTAGTTTGGTTAATTGAACATGTAACACACTCTATTATCATGCACCAGCAAAAGAGGTTTTATGACTCAAACAAATATGGCCATTATTAGCTGCTTCTGACATAACAAACAGGACTATTAGCTTTGGAGAGGTAGTATTTTATGTGTGGCTTTTTGGTAGATTGGCTGCTTAATCACTTTTCTTTTTTTTTCTTTTTGTAAAAAGACCCCTCCTTCAGTGACTGTCTCTGAGCTGCAGTGCAGGACCACGAGGGGACACAATTCACAGTACTGCTAGAAGGTCTGTGTAATATACACGTTTTCCCTCATTTTAGATTTATCTCCCACAAGGACACCATCACGAATCGCTCTAAGCACCTCCAGCAAGCCCGCACCCCTTACAACACCACAGACCAGCTCCAACCAGGCCTAGGTTCATTTGGTAAGAGACTAATGGAAACTAATTAGCAAATGTGCTCGGTGAACAAAACTAATCCCAGCCAGCCCCTGTATAAACCTCTGCGCTGGGCAGCTCTTAGGTATGCTCACCCCTTGCCTCTCCCCTTCAAAACTACTCTGTTTTCTGTGACAGTGATGACTTGTTTGTAGAAATTTACACTGGGCTTGCAATACCAGTGTAGTTAAAATTGTGCTGGGATGTATATGGTCCTACCAGTACAACAGGGCAAGCATGGGCTCTCTATGATCTCCTGACCTCCTCTGAGCCTCTGGAGTTCACTGTCAGTGCTCACTGGTGCCTCAGAGGGAGAAAAGCAAGGTTCTGCTGCATTTACACAATAAACCAGAAGCACATTGACAGTGGGAGACAAAAATACCAAGTATTCGTTGTGAAAAGCAGTTCAGAAAATCTGGTCACATGTTTGGTTTAAGCTACTTTTCTCTCAAGTCTTCCTCTTTGGCCTTGGCTTTATATATGTTGACACATGTTGATACCTTTTGCCATCAGCTCTATTTTTTTTTCTTCAATTGGAAAATGTGATTGTCAAAACTGAACTTTTCATAGGAAATGAAGAGTTTCAATGCTGAAGAGTAAATCTGAGTGCACTCCAATCAGGAGTACAAAGCAGCACAAGGTCTGCAGGACTAAAGGGACTTGTGCTGAGGTCATGTGTACAAAGTAGCGTATGAGATTCTAGATGCTTTGAACCATCTTGAAATGATCCTTTAATATTTAATTAAAATAAAAAACTCAAACTTGTTGCAAATGTTTCATGAATGTGCACCAGCTCATATTTATTCAGGTCCCAGACGGGCACTGCCCGTGCTGAGCTCCAACTACTGAGCAGTGGGAAAGGACATTTTGACCTCTCGATTACATGTACATGGGCTCAGGAACTATGAAGCTGAAAAGTTGTGAACCTCATAAGGCATGAACTTCTCATTCTCTCTCACTGTGCTCACCCATTGTTCCACTGAAGGGAATTCTGAGCTTCCAAATGGAACTCCTCTTGTCTCTACCCACCTTCACCATATTGTTACTGCAATAACCAGCTGCTGTTTACTCAGGGTTGCTGGCAAAACACAGTCCCTCAAATAAAGAGCTCAGCGGTGTATGCTCCAGTTCTTTCTGGATTGCACAACATATCAGCTTTTGCACAAATCCCTAACAGAGAGAAAACACCTGATTATGATAATAAGAAAATCCTTTTTGTAGCTGCAGAACATCTTCTACATGCTTTTCTGCCCAGGATCATCTCTGCTCTGCAACAAAACCCAACTCAAAGATTTCAAACATGTCTCAGTCTAAACACTCCACTTGCCAAAAAATTAATGCAAGCAATTAGCATGGCAAACCAATTTAACAAATAGTCCCATTCATGGCAGTGGCACCGTGCATTTGAGAAGGCAGCGACCCACATTTCCTGTCTCCTGCACTTGCCCTCCCTTATGCAGACACTCAGTGGTTACTCAGACTTGCCTAAATATATCTTCTTTCCAGTGGTGCCCAGCATTAGACCAAGAAATAATGAGTTTAAGTTAGAATATAGGAAGTTCCACCTCAGCATGAGGAAGAACTTTTTTACTGTGAGAGCACAGGCTGCCCAGAGAGGGTGCGGAGTCTCCTTCTCTGGAGAATTTCAAAACCCTCCTGGATGCGTTCCAGTGTGGCTGCCCTGGGTGATCCTGCTCTGGCAGTGGGGTTGGACTAGACGATCTCTAGAGGTCCCTTCCAACCTCAAACATTCTATGATTCTATGATCTTCTTCGCTTTTTCTTAACGCTCTGGCACTTGTGAGTGGTGCCAGCCGGAAACCCTCAAAGCTGAAGCCTCTATATTTTCTTAAAACACAACAAACCTGTTTCACAGGCATAGCCCTGAGCAACACCAGCATTCGAATCGCTGGGTTCCTCCTTCCCTCCAGGCTCGACGGAGTCGCCTGGAGGATACAACCCTCCCAACTCCTCCCATACTCCAGGCTCTCTGCCAACGCTGCCCGCAGCTGCGTATCTCATACCACAACGCACTGCAGACCGAGGAGGCCACTTGTCCCCAACACTGCTATTGGATAACATTTTGGCAGCCAGTTGACCCGAGCTTCCCTGGAGACACACTCGAGCCCCAGAAAGTGCCGTGGAAGTTGCTGGGGAGTGTCGCCGGCGGCGGTTTCAGCACCACGGACAGGGCACAGGGACCACCAGGGA
>NW_009715074.1:9634-28230 GCF_000703405.1 Apaloderma vittatum
CACCGAATCACAGAACGTTAGGCGTTGGCAGGGACCTCAAAAGATAATCCAGTCCAGCCCCCCTGCCAGAGCAGGATCACCCAGAGCAGGTCGCACAGGATCATGTCCAGGAAGGTTTTGAAAGTCTCCAGAAAAGAAGACTCCACAACCTCTCTGGGCAGCCTGGGCCAGGGCTCTGGCACCCTCACTGGGAAAAAGTTTCTTCTAACGTTTTTGTGGAACCTCCTGTGCTCCAGCTTGCACCCATTGCCCCTTGTCCTACCATTGGACATCACTGAAAAGAGCCTGGCTCTGTCCTCCTGACACTAACCCTCTCCATATTTATAAACATGAATGAGGTTACCCCTCATCCTTCTCTTCTCCAAGCTAAAGAGACCTAGCTCCTTCAGCCTTTCCTCATAAGGGAGATGCGCCACTCAGTCATCTTTGTGGCTCTGCGCTGGACTCTCTCAAGCACTTCCCTGTCCTTGAACTGAGGAGCCCAGAACTGGACACAATATTCCAGATGTGGCCTCACCAGGGCAGAGCAGAGCACCATAGCTGATCATCTCGTGCCCCACCCTAATGCTATGCCGATGGGACCCAAGTGATGCCCAGCACCGGAGGACCGAAGGCTGGTAGGTCGATGGTTTATGAGCCACCACATCGACAGCGCTTGTTGCAGAAAGGCTTTAGCAAATGGCCACCTGTAAATCCAGTGAACTGGGGCACACCAGCAGAAGTTCACTGACCAGCCACAGACCTGGGGCTGAGGCATGACAAGTAATTGAACACATCAATGAGACAGGGGTAGCAGTGGTTGAAAAAAACAAAAAGGATTTTAGCAGAGGTGGGTTATACCAGCAGGTTACCAGAGGGTTCAGTTGAACCCAGCTTTGACCCTTAAAGTGTGGACGTACAGTATAGAACAGCCAGTTTTGTGGCAGCAGTGCATCAGTAAATCATTTCCTGATGCTGCAGAACAGAGTTTTCTCACCATGCAGAAACCAACACCAGAAGGATCTAAGTTCCTTCCACTAACAAATTCCTGAGTGCCAACAGAGAAGTTACTATCTATTTTGACCTATATATTTTTGTAGTTGTCTGACAAACAATTGAAAGGTAGGCCCACTTGTCTTAGACAAAACGTAATAAAAAATATCCTTGAAGGAATTTTATAATCTGCTTCACCCCAAGACATACAAAGACCCAGGAATGATGGAGTTCGATTAGAAATGAGCAACTACTGCTACAGTAAAACAAGGGCCATTAAAATGTAACATCCTGATAGAGGTCAAAAACTCGTGAATGGTGTGTTGTTTGGATAACTGCTGTCCTGAGGATGGGCTCCTGGACAGGCGCCATAAATAATCTGAAATACCCTTTTCTACCAACAGGAGCCAACACTCCCAAAGACGTGGCAGGGTTGTGTTCCTCTCTGCCTCGATATATTTAATACAATGAATGGCAGTAACTAGTTTGACTCAACTGGGCAGGGGAAAGGTAAAATAACTCTCCAGAAGATTATAATCCAATTCCCTCACAAAAGAAATAAATCTCCATTATGGCCTCACACCTCTCCTGCACTTTCCAATCAGCCTCTGCGTCACAGGACCTGCTTTTATGATGGATCTGGGGCATTTATTATGACAACACAAAGCATAAACACTGGCCAGCAGAAAACAGCTCCAGACCTCTGAATTCAAGCTAAATGCAATAAGAGAAGAGAATTTTCCTACACCAGGGAAATGAAGACTGCTTTAGTGGATTATAGTGGGAGAATAATGTTTTCACTACAGAGAATCTCATACCCCTCTCTACCCCAAAATTCACAAGGAAAATTCTTACTATCTCACTTGCTCTGTCTCACTACCCCCCAAAATATGCGCCTGTTGCACATGGAGCAAAAGCCAGCACACAAAGGCAAAAACCACCCAGAGCATCCTTTTACAGTACTAGTCTCCTCTGACATGGAAAAAGATTTCAAATGCAAGTAGTGCTGGAGCTGTGCTTGCCAGAGTCCTTAAGCATCTAGAAAACTATGATTTAGAAAGTGTACTACAGCGCCTGAAGACACGCAGCCTCTTGTTAGCTTGGCACTTTTTAACTTATGCCAGTCAGAGAGCCAGTCCCCGGTCCTCCCTGTAACCGCCTGAGGCCAGTGCTCACCCGTGTAATACCTGGCCTAGCCCCTTTCACCTCTGTTGCTGTAGTAGTGCTACTATTCAAAGAAGACTCCAACTTCTCCAATCTCAAGTGATCCCATCAGCAGGGTTCTCCACCCAGGGTGCTGAGGGATTTACATGGAAGGGGCATGAGTCAGTCTCCTCTAAAACTAGTTCTGCTAGATGGGGCCAGGTCTTTCTCCTTCCAGTTGTGTTAGAGGAGGTTTCCTTACTGCTTCTCTTCTTTTTTTCTGTATGAGACATATTTTCAGCTAGAGGAGACGCACTCTTTTTCCACCAGAAGACTACAGTCTGAGCATGAAGACACTGCTGTATTCTCTGGGAGGATTACGATGGTTTGATGTTCTCAGGACAAAAATGAGACTCCAGCTGGAAATGTCCTGAACAAATTGTCTAGAACCCAACAATTGTGTGTCCAAGGGCAGAGTTCTTCTGTGCCTTCTGAAGAAACACCCAGCTCCTGTGGTCTGTTGTGCAGAGCCTGATCTTTTTCACATGAGTTGGGCATGCTGCACCAATGCCTCATGGATTAAGTCTCCCTGGCACAAAATTTGGAATTTGTGGATCCTGTCCCAACTTACACGCATGGTAGCCTTTCAGCTGCCTGGCCCTTCTGCACTGCGAGTTTTTCTGTGCAGGCAGGAGGACTGCTTTCAGGCTCTGCAGGAATATTACGCTCACAAACTGAAGTTTAGAAGCCCTTAAGGTTAGGCTCCAACTAAAAGGTAGTTTCAGGATGGCAACTTTAGATTTAGGAGCCTGAACTCCACCTATAATATGATCTTTTAATTGGATCCAGAACTTCAACACTTCTGCAAACCCAACCCTTCACAATAAAAGTCCAATTACCCTAGAGTGGAAAATTTTTTTACGCTGAATCACACATATGCTATAAAGCACACACTCCACCCTTTTGACTCAGTGGCACCTCAGTAGATGCTTATAGTTACGGTTGGGCAGGTGATTTTCTAAATAAGCTAAATCTAAGGGTGCTTGAACACTTGGTTGCACGCAATCCTGCATATTGACTCTCTCTCAGCATTTTTCCCATGGAAATTGAGCTGCTGTATCAAAGCTCTAATCAAACTACTCTGCCCTGGGCAGTCATGAGGTCAGCATTTAGCTCTAAGCACAGGGTATCAGTGCATCCAGGCTGCCAAATGCTACCTTTTTTTTTCTGTCTTCCTGCAACAGAAAGTGGAAGATGAAGTGTGAGAGATGGGAGAGAAATTGAAAATTGCTAATCTCTAATTTCAGCTTGATAATTTGCTTTGGCCTTTGGGGTATTAAAATTATAACACTTTCAGACAGTATTAAAAAAAGGCATCAACTCTTTGATTGACAACTTCCTTAATAACCTTTTTCTTTTCAGGAGGCATTATGTTCAGTTAATCTTTAAATGAAGTCAGTTACCACTTCTATCTTTCAGATCAAATGCGCTTTTAATCACACAGGGGAGAAAAAGGCACCATATGTATGTACTTTCAGTCCAGGTTTGGTAACCAATGGCACAAAGCAGCAAGGAAGAACATGATGCCTAATCACCCAAGATGGTGGGATCGAACCCTTTCTTCACAAACCAAGTCCCATACTCCCAGTAGGTTTCCTTAGCACAAGACTTCAGAAGTTGTACAGAACAACCAGTTACGTTTGCATCTCAAAGGCTCCTTTTTTATTTCAAGTGACACGGTCAGGCTGCACAACAAGACCTCTGTCCAAAACGGTTTTTGCCGATGTCACAGCTGACACCTACGATGCCTGCAGATAAGCAAGAGATTGCAGACGCACAGAGGGCTCTCTGCGTTCTTTGTCTGCTTTCAATACCTGACCGGGCTTTGTAGCAGCCACTTTCACTAGGGCTTCTTGAGGGATTTTCCTAGAGATTATTTTTTCTTCCAAGGAAGAGCTCATTTAATGATATTAAGCCACACTGCAAAGACTGTAAGCTCAACTTCGCCTTTTGATTAGAAGGCACCAAAGAATTTTGCTCTGATAAAATGCCTCATCTGGACTTTGATATCACAGCAAGCCAAGTACACAGGAAAAATGAATTTTATTTTTTTAAAAAAAAGACTATATAAAAACTAAACTTTTTGACCACACTGAAATGAAGTCTCACAATACTGTTCAAATTCAATAGCTCAGGAATGTATTGAATTTTTTTTTTTTAAATAAAAACATCCCACACACTCTTAAGAATTTTTTTTTTAAAAAAAACCATCCTGATCAAACAAAATTCCAGTTTTTTTATCCAGGTTCTGGCCAAAATAAAGTCCTGCTATCCCCTAGGTTGATGCTTGGCGTATTTTAGGGCACTCTAAGAGGACTCTGAGCATCACTGATCTGAGAAGGCTTCAAACTGCAACTCCTTGATCCCTGGATGAGGGCTTTAACTATTAGGCATTCAAAGGCTGAGTCCAAGAGCCAACCATCCTAATGCACCTTTCCAAGGCAGCTGAATGGAGGCATTTATTTATTTTAAACCTGCAGCACTCAGGCCTGGGGAGAGTTTCTTCTGAGATCTTCCATTGAACACATGCCTTCTCTAGGATTAGTTTCTTTGGTGCAAGTGAGAGAGCAAGCTTTCAAGCTTCTTTAAGTGCTGTACTGGGAAAACAGAACAAACTGGAATGTCACATGAACTTTGGTTCATGTTTTCTTACCAGTCTGGCAGCTAAGAAGAAGAAAATAAAATATACCCCAGCCCACCATGATTTAACAAAGGAAGGGGGAAAAAAAAATAGCCTTCAGTACCTGGGTTCACCCAGGATCTTTACGCCAGGGGTAAACTGGCCTGATCGTGTTTCTAAAAGGGAATTATCTCAGATTAGAGCAAAGGCAATGGTAGTGTTTGCCCTTCCTGGTGACATGTGGCCTCACACTCAAATGGCCAGGCCCTCTCTTCAGACCGGACAGCTGCTCCGAGCTGTCCTCAGACTGGCTGGCGGCCAGGCAAGAGCCTGTGGGAATGTGGTACGGGGCACCTGCTCCAAACCCCACCGAAACAGCAGGGAAGGGAACAGATAATATGAGTCCCCTTAATCCTAGGTGCTGCCCTGCCTGTTCCTGATCAGATACCATTACTGGAAAGTAAAACAAAGTGCAGCGGGGCTGGAGAGTCCGAATGCAAATTGATACGGCTGCAGATCCTCATCCTTTCACCTACAGCACTGGCTGCAAATTCTGGGGGTTGAGGGGGTGCTGGCTGCTGAGGTCTGCTTAGCAAATTGCTTCAGGGAGGGGTGGTGGCCTCAAGCCATCTTTGGAGGGAGTTTAGAAGCTTGAGAGTGTGGGGAAAGGCTGGCTGATACAAACCAAGGTTTTCTTCACCCTGGTGAGAATCCTCTTGCACAGCTCTCGGGGTAGGATGTTGCATTAGGATTGTTGGCTCTTGGACTCAGCCTTTGAATGCCTAATAGTTAAAGCCCTCATCCAGGGATCAAGGAGTTGCAGTTTGAAGCCTTCTCAGATCAGTGATGCTCAGAGTCCTCTTAGAGTGCCCCAAAATAGGCCAAGCATCAACCTGGGGGATAGCAGGAAAAGAGCACCTGGTGTGGACACTTGTGCGTGCAAGTCCCATCTCCTGAGCAAAAACACAGACATGAGGAAGGAACTCAACTCTAGAGAATGTTTCGTGGTTCACTCATGTAAGACTTCTTTCTGGCCTTACCAGCTCTGTGGATACTATCGAGAATTTTGCAGCTGATGAGAGAGTACAAGAGAAGACAACCAGACCTAGTGCCAAAATTCAACCTCCCTTGACACTGCTGAAAGCTGGCAGAAAGGAATTTAGTCTATTGGTGATGTTCACACACACACACCTTTTTAAAGAGTTATCTAACTGCTGCAGAAGTCAGGATCTGATGCAGGAATCAATAGCAAAGATCTTGGTGTGTTACAAAGAATACAAATTAGGTGACCACAGTGGTCTCTTCAGCCTCAAATCCTATTAGAGGATGCGAAAGGGAGAACATGAGTAGCCATTACAGAGAGAAACACTGTGTTTATCCTGCTTTCGCCTCTGCAAAGGCAAAGACCTTAAAAAAATGAAATAGTGCACCAGTACATGAACATTAAGTGGTAGCTATGTACTCATCATTCCATTCAGGAAACAAACCAGCTACGGTGGAAAAGATACATGTTTCATCTAAGGTCTAAATCAAGTCTGATGTCAAGATCTGAATCCATCAGGGATCTTACAACTGCTCTTCTGTGAAGGGGTTCAACGAGAGTGCAGGCTTGGAAGTTAAGGTAGGGAAAATGTAAGTTTCATGGCCCACTTGTGAAATCCAGGACAAAATAATATCGCAGAGTTTTCAGGACAGAGACAGGGCCCTATGTTCCAGATACTACAGTAGTCTGGCAAACTCCAATCAACTAAGTCGTTTTTAATCCACAGTCTGCAGATCACTTCCGACCAACATGAGAGCGGCTGCTTTCTTATATTTTAAAACAAGAAACACCAAAAGGCCAATGTTGCTTTCCAGGTAAGAAATGTTCATAGGTGCTAATTCATGTTATTTGATGGCTGGAGAGGAGGAGGAGTGCAACCATGGAGTTGAGTGTTATCTCTGAAAATTTCTCTAGTGAGATGTCAAAGTTTTGACAATGCTTGACCTAGAAGATAAAAGGCAGGCATCCTCCTCCAACCTACAAGAATGAGTTTTCTTGGGGAGAGGATCACAGTAACCCTCTGCATTTCACTACAGTGGGCAGGATACAGAGGGGTTTGGGTCCTCATGTGCAAGAAGTCAGTTTATGCTTTATAAGCCTCTGAAATTATTGCCCTGTGTTGGATACTGGAAGCAGACACCTCTCATCAAAGCCACTACAACAACCCACAGGGGTTAATCATATTCCTCCTCTGTCTCCAGATCATCCTCCTAACGACTTGATCCATCTCTGCCTTTCTTTGGCATGTGCCAGTCTTCCCTCTCCTTGCTTCCTTCCCATATCATAAATTATTCCTTAACCTGCCCTCTGCACAGAGTCTTTCTCACATCAAGCAGCCTTGCTGCATTAATTAGATTTTTTGGGGAGGAAGGGAGGAGTTGTGCTGCATGGTGCAGTAGCCTGGAAGATGGCAGTGAAAATAAAATGTTAAAAAAAAAAAATCAGGGAACCATAAAGTTATCAACATCAACAAAGTGGAGAGCTAAAACCCAGCAGCAATCTGCAGTCTCCTCCAATAGCATTCATTATGTATTCACCACACAGAAATGTTCACAAACTTTCTTTCAAATGGACCTGTTTAAATGTATAAAATATGTAGCGGATTAGGTGATTCTTTAACCAGGCTCCCAATGGGACTTACTTAAGTGGAAACAGCTCTTTAGAGGAACATCCTGAAATTTGTTTTGACTTATCTCCTGAGCTGTCTAGAGATTTAAATCGTCACTCTTAGATGTGGTCTCCGAACCGTGCCTGCAGCTTAAAATAGCATAGGAAATGGGTTTCTAAAAGGCTGTTAAATAACAGAAATGCTGACAAAAAAAAAAAAGTTAATTTTTCTATTCCTCTCCAAATGGGAGAAAATGTTATTGACCTGTTCAAGCTCAAAAGAAATTTTCTCACAAGCTTAAAGAACTTGTTATTTGAGCAGATTGCATTACCCAAATCATGTCTTGTGGCAGATCTGATTGCTTATTGTCTTTTATGAGAGCTGTTCCTTTTCCAGTACATGCTCATGTCACCCCCTTTGAAACTTCAATAGAATAATTAAGACCATCCAAAAAAAGTTCTGTTTCCCAGAAAACTGGGCTTCTAGACAACAAAAAATATTTAGTAAGAAAATGCAGAGTTGTGGTTTTGTTTTGGGTTAAGAATTTAATTTTTATTAAATGTAATACTCCAGACTAAGGCTCATTTTTCATCCCAAAACCCAAAAATTTCTCTTCTGAAATGAAGTCTGGCTCACAAAAGGAAACAGTCAGGCGTCTCTTATGTTTTGGGCTAATTCTGTGGTCATAAGTCATATCTTGAAATGCATTTTGGCAATGATGCCTCCCCTCACCAAAAGACAGTGATGCAACATGGGATATGTAGTGCAAGCTCTTAGCTGGACTATAAAAAAAGAAATAAAAGCCTGAGGCAGCTGGAATGCACTTCCCATAAAATACTCTGAGAGCTCAAAGGGGTAGTGGAAGTGATAGTCATCCACTAGTAGCCAGAATAATTAGGCAGCACCAAGGAGGCAAGAAGCACTTGAATAAGTTTAAACTGGGTTCAGTCTAGATCGTTTCCCCATCTGAGACATTAGGCCATATTGCTTTTTCCTGACTTTTATCTGCCTTTTCTCCTTAGACACTCCTTCCTCATGCTGCCGTCTGGTGCAGGGGCAGGGTGCATATCCCTAGAGTCTATTGCCCTTTAAGTGCTCCCCACAGACATGAAATTGGTAGCAACAGAGAGTAATGCTGTGAATTTTGGCTCTGCAGAACACTTCAAAGAGGAATAGCTTGTAGCAGAGCAGCTACAAGGGTCAAAGCTCTAAATTAAACTTTCTCTGTGTCAGAGGCACAATGCCTCCTGGAGACCCCTTTGGCAAGCTGGAAGAGAGGCACCAAGGCTGAACCTCGCATCTTCACCCAGTTCAGCTGAGACATAGCCCCAGATCCACCTCTCATACTCGTTGCCTTGTACCAACTCTTAATGCCCTGGAACCTCCACTTCAAGCTGTGCCCAAAGCATCTCCTCCTTCACAGGTGAGTTTTGTGGTACAGACACAGTCCTTACACCCTTGAACAAAACACTGCTGCCTCCTATGGTGGGCCTCTGTTTGACCTTTGTGATTAACTTCCTAGACAGAAAAAGCTTAGAAAAGACTTCGGCTCTGTCGCTGCACCACTGTGAAATGGGACAGATCCCAGGTGTATCCTCTTCCCATCGTGTTTAACACCTGTGCACGTTGCTGCCAAGGCAATTGCACAATGGACAAGCGCACATCTCACTCAAGACCCTTGCAAGCTTGTCCCTGGTACCCAGAGTCCCACTGTCCATGTCACACATCTGCCCAGCTCCCACAGACCCCTTGCAATAGCCACCTCCTTCAGGCAGAGACCACACCTGTCCAGGGGTGGGCACAGGACCCTCCCAAAGCTGCTGGTGTCAAGGTGAAAGCTGTGGCAAGGTTAAACCACGTGAAGAAGGTTCTCCAAACCATCTCAGAAATTCAGAGCCTCTTACCTGTTTTCAAACAGGACTGCAGCACCTAAGATGATTTTTCAACTGACAATTTTAATTGTCAAAAGCTACACCTGTATTGACAAGTAATGTGGTGTAAAGGGGCAGAGGGGAGCACCTGCACACCTGGTACTGATGCTGGACCATCTCCTAAGTATGCATCTTGGGGGGATTGATACGACACAAGGTTTAGTCTGGTCCCCCAGATTAAACATCCTGACCCTGCTTGCTGTTCAGAGCTGTTGGAAAAAGCAGTCTTGGATTTGGACAATTACACCTCCATCAGGGGATGAAAACCGTCTGGACCACACCTGGAGACAACCTGGAGGTTGTACTTCTCCTCTGAACCAAAATACTCATCTATTCACAGACAAAAAAAACTCAAAATGAAACGAAACAAACCCAAACCCAAAAAAACAAACCCAGGCATGTAACACAAAGAAGTTGCCAAGGCACCATTTATAGTCACTGGAGTAAGAAAACCTTTGCAAGGTGACATTAAGAAAGCTTACTTTTTAAAAGAGTACTTCAAATGCTTTAGTAAAGCTGCCTGGAAGTTTCTTGAAGATTTGATTAAAAAATGCCAATTAATCTGTTTCATCAAAAACCCCAACTTTTCCTGGGAAAGTATCTGTTTTGATGTTGAGTTTTTTGTTGTTGTTGTTTTAATTTAAGTAAAAGAGACAGAAATTAAAAGCAAAAAAAAAAAGAATCCAGTTTTCTGGTTTTAAATTACTTTGAAATTTAAGCTAATTGGAGTAAAAGAAATCTCTGAAAAATAAGAAACATTCAAAACCAAAAATGAAACGCAGCTTCTCTGGGGATTTGCATCTTCAGAAGGAAAAGTGCACTTTTAAAGCTGTCATCTATACTGTGGGTTTAAAAAAACAAAAAAAAAAAAGAAAAAGAAAAGGTGTATTTATTTTTAGCCATTCCTTGCAAAATAGTAGCAATCCATGGTCTCTGTCTGTTGGCTCTTTGGCATCTCCCAGCCTCTTAAGGGGGAATATCTGGTTCTGGCTGAATCATCTGGTGCTCAGCCCTGCATCGTGAGCACCCGAAGGATTCCGCTATCAGGGAACCCCCGCCCTCATCTTGTGCCTTCCCAGACCCCGACTCCCAGAGATCCCAGCAACATCCCCGAGTACGTCTGCTCGAGTTCTGATGTTTAAAATAAACCAGCAGATAAACAAACGCAAAACATCCCCACCTCGTGCCGCCACCTCCCCTTCCCATCCACGCGCACCCTCCGAACGCTGCTCCGCTGAGATAAGCCCCTGGCATTTTCCCTCCCAGCCTCCAATCAGCCATTATCATAAGAAAGTGCAAAGCATCTATCAGCCACGCGGCCCAGTGATTTATGTTCAAAGTTAGGATTATCTATTCTGCTCAAATCCCTTCAAACAGGAAACCGGATAAAAGAGCTCCGCAGATAAAATTGGAATATAGGCTCATGCAACAGAATAACAGGCAGGTTTTTATCTCTGAACAGTTCCAACCACCTCATTTTGCCCGGAATTGTTCGTTATCCACAGCCAGGGACTCGTGGCGTGACCTTAATGACATTCTTGCATCTTTCCCCTGCTGCACCGAGCACGGGGCAGGGTTTGCAGAGCTTCTTCCCAGGGAAGGGATAAAACCCAGCAATAATACGGGAGCTAAAGCATGAAACCAAGCCCCATGGGGCTGGGTGCCAGGTAGAGGAGCTCCCTCTGGACCATCCCAGCTCCCCGGCTGCAGAGCGATACGGACTTCTGCCCCTTAGAATTGGCCGATGGATCTCTTCCTTACTCTGCCTCCACTGTAACGTCCATGGTTTTGCTCTACTCATTAGGAAGAGTGGGGGAAAAAAAAAATCTTTTGAGGCAATGCACAAATAAATACCAACCCAAGCTGGTCAATTTATCATAAAGAAAAAGCAAGTTTCCAGTGTCGGCTTTTTTTGACTGCAGCATACCAGGACGCAGGACTCAGTAATTTATTACCTCTGTCTGACGAATAACTTCTCTATCCTGCAACCATTACGCTCCATCTCTCTTTATTCTGCTTAATTAGACACTATTATTGCTGGCACAGTAATGAGACTTTTGCAAGCAGAATCACAACGGGCTAAGGTAGAATGCTTTCTTAATACAGTAGAAACCTTTCTGACAAGACAGCCATTCATTACAGCTGCAAAGAGACGCACAAAGGCACTTTGTTGGGCTCTGAATTGATTGCTGCTTTTTCTGCCTCACTTGGACTACCTAGTTTGACTCACGGGCAGCACTGGGGGGGTTCAAGAAGTGGCAGAAAGGGAGGGAAGAGGAGATGACCACTGTGAATGGAAAGGAGGGGCAGGAGGAGAACTCAGCCTGCTGAAGGCATCTTCTAGAGTGATTGCTGAGATATGGGCAGCCTGCACAACACCGTGGCTGATTTACCACCACCCGCTGAGAAAGGAGTTGGATGAAGAGGTGGGTTAATTCTGGGACCCTCGACTAGCAAAAATGGTTTTCAAGTCACGAGAGGTTCCATTTTTCCTTCTTCCAGACATGGCTCAGACATCAAAGAACCACGATTCTGCCCAAAATATTTACACAATTTGAGGAGGGACAGTTTGAAAGAGATGTCACCAGACTTAGTGAGGGATGTGACAAGATGGTGACAGAGGTGGAGCTGAGGACCTGAATGACCAGGAGATCAGGAAGCAAAAGCCTGTTGGCAAAGCCAGGATAGCATGCAGGGACCAGAGACTCTCTGCAGAGCCAGCTCATCTGCAGCTCACCCATCACAAACCTCTCAGCCAGCACACAGCTCCTAACACAGATAGTCGAGATGCTGCTGGTACACAACGAGCAGAATAATCCCGGCACCTTGGAGGTTTGGGACTGCAGAGGTGTCTCTTGGTGCAGTGTCCCACACCTATCTGGTGTCCCCACAAATCTGTGTCCTGCATCTGTGTGCTCCTCCTGTAGACCTGAACCTCCTGGCTTAGGCTGTCAGTATTCTGGATGCAGAAAAGTCTTTCTAATCCATTTGCATAGGAGCTCAGGTTCATGTTTGGGTGTCCTAGTTACGACCACAGCAGAAATCAAATAGTCACAGCACGGCAGATTCTAGGAGCTCTGTGGTCTCCTCCCACATGAAGACAGGTTGTGACTGTTTTTCTCAGCTAAACCTGTCAGTCTCATGACAGACACAACCCTCACCCCTAGACCTCCTTAGGTACTTCCAGCTACAGCAGCACTCCTCATCTCACACAGTTTTCAAAGTTGGAACTAGAATTTAAAGCTTTCACTTAAAGCCATCTCCTTCTTATCCTGGATAAGTGAAAGAAGTCTACATCTGTTTATATTATTTTAATAATATTTTAAATATTAATAACGCTAATGTTATCCTTTTGCATTTGAGGTATTCGGGACAAGATTAAGTCAAGTGAGGCTGCGAGACAGCCAGCTTGGAGTCAACTAAGCTGAACAGACAAGTTTAGAGCAACGCAGCGTTGTAAGTCGCGCTGCACTACTTTGCACTGGGGAAGAAGCAAATCTGGATCCAAAGGAAAACCGTCTGCGGCAGGGACTGTTTCTCATTAACTCCAGGATGAGGAGCCCATTGGGATGAGAGAAACAAAGAGCCATGAAGACCTTTCCTTACCTTTCCTCATTTACTCAGAGGCTTCGACTAAAGATCCACAAAGGGCAGGAGATTAATTGTACGAGCTGCCATCTCTGTTGTGTATAACCACAGACTTCGGACCTTTCGGCTCTTTCTCTTCCGTGTCTGACACAGGTTTGGGAGATTTATAGTCTGCCAGCCCTGTGTATCTTAAGGTTTTGTTCTCTCTGGCCTGCTGCCCTTTGTCTTGGGTCTGATTCCTACCTTAGATATCCCTTTATCCATTTTATCTGAGAACTGCCCATTTTCTAGCCTTAAACTCCCAAAAGCTGTGTCCAGACCCTGCTCACAGCTCTCTGCTGCTGCTCCCACTCATTTCCCTGGCATCCCACACCATGGCCCTGCAAAAATACATCCCAGAGCCACAGAAGAGCAGGTGGGGAGTCTGGCGGGAGTAGACTGTCAACTTCAACAACAGCTTCAGCACCCAAGTTCATGCATGTCGGCACGGTCACACGCAGGTATTTCTGCAACATCTGCGCCTCTGCGGGATTTTGGGTTGAAGCTAACAGGTCTGCTATCACGACACAGTGCAGACAAATGGAGAAGCTGTCTGACATAGATGTCAGATGCAAAGTCTGCCAATGCCTGCCAGGAAAGGTTTTGTGTATTAACCCTTCAGAAGAGAAATGAGGAATGTATTAAGGGTCTGACTTAAAGCGGTGAGAGACAGAGGGAAGAAAAAAAATAAAAAATCAGGTTAAAGAAAACCGTGGCTCACATTTCTCACCCTAATTCACAGTGCTGGCAGTAGCAATTGAGCCGTGGGAGTGAAGACCAGAGTTATAAGCTGGGATTCCTGTAGTAAATCTGTATTTCCAGTTTATGCTACTTTTACATCTCTATCTAATCTGTCTCCATCTCAGCCACATCATAACTATCTCAGCAGCCCTTAATAGCTTCCCACTCTTCCAGCCATTACAGCTATCATGTATAATTTCATTTCTTTAGCATTCATTAACACCTATTCAGGCCTTCCCTGGAGCAACACATCCACAGTGAAATCAGTGGCATTACCCTGCTGCCAATGGGAGCAGCCCCGGTGTTTTTAGGAGGAATATTCAAGCCAGGCTGGCCCAGCTCTGGTGCAAACCTCTTCCTAACATACCTCCTCAGCGCCCTGATTACAGTTATTTAAGGTGGTTGAGGTGGGTTTTTTGGTTGTTGTTTTTTGAGTGTGGGTTGTGTGGGCTTTTTTTTTTAAATTGGGACATCACAGAAAGCAGAGTCAAGAAGAAGGGTCCTAAACCAGAATCAAATCAACCCAAATAACTCAAAAAAAGGTTGATCTAAAACACTCCAGCTGTGCAGACTCTTTAACCCCTCCAGCAATCTATCCGCTGACAGAAAACCAAAATATAACGTAATTTTTCCACGGTGGTTCAAACTCCTCAGGACAAATTATGCCACATCACCTTCTTCAGGGGCATGTATTGCATGTCTGCAAAAACAACACAGGGACCAGCAGGGCCAGCTGGGAAAGTGGCAATTCTCCCAGTATCCCAGCCCCCAACTACACCATCAGCCCCATCATCTCAAATATTTCCAAATCTGGGTTTATCTTTGCACCAGGGTTTTGCACGCCCACCTGCCTCTGCTGTGAAGCCCAAAGTCATGCTGAGACCAGGTGGGCACGCAGGAGCAGGTCCCAAAACTTGCTGGCAGCTGCTTTCCAAATTACTGGTGAATCCACAACTTCTCCGTAGTACTGTGTCACCACAAAATGGCCTTTAAAGAGGATTATGTTGTATTTCCCTGGCACTGTGGAGAGATGTGAATCGATGTAAGGCTAAAGCCCAGAGCACCCAAAAGGCTTTGGCCTCAGGTTTGAAGTAGGATGTCACCCCCAGCAGCATAAAGAACTGCCCTTGGAAATCCACACTGGGCAATAATGAAAACTCTCTCGTTTCTGACCATGCTCTACCAGCGAGTTCAGGGTTTTAGCTGCTGAGTCTTGGTCCTGACAGTTTGCCTTGTGTCTAGGACAATGCACACAGGGAGGCAGAAGACCAGACCCTGTGGGCTCTTGTTCTTTTGCATGAAACAAGGCTTTCGAGCTACGTCAAAAGGCAGAATGAATTGTTTTTTTGCAAGGCTTTCTGCTGCCCTCGGATGCAAATTGTTCCAGTGGGGCAAGGGACTGCTGCTAGTAGAAACGCAAACTTCAAAGTCTCTCTCTGCAACAGGCTGAAGTGCTGATTTGAAAATATTTCCAAAACATGTTTTGCATCTGGAGAAACCCAGTATTCTAGAAATAAGTGGGAGAGCGTTCCCGCGCCAAGTAACATTTGCAAATGTGCTAGCAAAATAGGTAAGAGTTCTTTGGAGACACGAGACTGGAAAAATCTCCCAACTCTTAACTCTACAAAAGCCATTTTCAATAATGGAAAGAAAGGAAACAAATCCCATTTCCCTTCTGGAACATCAAACAAAATTTTACTGTTGCACTACTGCTCATATTCCATCCTCATCAATCCAATAACTTTTCCTATAGTGCTTTTCTGTACCTCAGCTGTTTGTTTGAATTTTTTTTTCTTTCTCCATCAGAAATTAATTTATACATCCCTGAACCTTTGTTTGCCCTCAGAGGGGCAGAACATATCCTTCGGTTAGAGTTCTTGAAACATTTTGACCACATTATAGCTCATCCACGTCCTCCCCTCTATTGTACAGTCCGCAGTATATTTAGAAGCAGTTAATCATACATCTGAAATGAGAGAGAAGCATTTTACATTTATTGCCACTCTCAGGTGCTGTATCTTTTTTATCCCTTTGGCTATTATCTGATGCATTTGATCTTTCTGTGTAATGCCTGCTTCCCCCATTAACTTCTTAACTTCCGTAGGCTACTGTGCTTAACATAATAGGGAGTAGCTTTGATAAAAGCACACATCAGTCAAATTCTCTTACTTCAAGCTTTCACTTGAAAGGGACGCAGCAAAGGTGTTTGCCATAACATTTAAAGTACAGCCCCCACCCCATCAATCTGTGTTTGCAATAAGCCTTTGAAAGCCAACAACTGAGATCGCTTTCTTTTCCTTAGAAAAAACTTTTCCACCAACTTGCACACTTCTTGGTGAAAGAGAAGGCGGCCAGACCGTGGTTAGAGCAGGAAGCAGCGAGGCGAGCGTTCTGCTTTCCATTTCCAGCCCTGCCACACAGCGCGCCGAGCCAGCGCTTTCAGATCTGCATGACTCAATTTCCCCATCCATTACTGATCGCTATCGTATATCCCTGCAGAATTGTCAGGAGGCTGGATTAATTAATAGTTGTAGGATATTCTGAGATCCTTCAAAGGAAAGAAATAATAAAAAAAAAATTTAAAAAGTAAATCTGTCTTCTTGTGGCTAATGCAATATGACTACACAGTTTCTTGCAAATGTGTTGGTATTTATTTAATTAGAAGGAATAAGACAGGGGGATACCACTGGGGATATTCGCTGTTATTAAGAAATCCCATATGCTGAAGCAGAAGCCACCAGGCGAGAGCCCACACGCCGTACACTTCTAGCTGAGTTTGTACCCAAGAGCTGGGTGCTTGCATGATGCCGGCTCCCCGGCCATTCCTGCAGCACTGGCACCCTCCCAAACACACTGCGTTCCCAAACACAGGGTCTGTCCTGCAGCCGTGGATGGGGCAGGCAGGGTTGCTGGGATGGGTCCAGAGGGTAGAAACATCAGCATCAGGACTGAGACTGTGGCTCAGAAGGCACAAGCACCCTCATTTCCAAACACACTGCTGGTCCACTGGAATTCCCCCACAGCTTACCCTGGCCCCTGCACTGGTGCTCAGGTCGCATACCAAGGTGGGCATGCTCATTAAAGACTTGCTAATGAAGAAGAGCCTTCTGGTGATTGTTCACATTTCAGGGGCTAGCTGCTTCATCCAGCCCCCCCTGCATGTTGTGATGCACCAGCTCTGCATCCCCGCCCTTGCTCTGTTCCCGACTCAGGGCAGTGCATCTGGGCCAAAATTGCCTTCTTTCTCTAGCAAGAAACCAACACAAAACACGTGGAAGGTCTTAGCCCCTTCCCTGAGGAATGAGTCAGCCAGGGCTGAAATTTCCAACACCCTCCCACCCAACACATCTCTCTCCTTCCCGCACCATTCACCCCACTGAGATTCCCAGTCATGGACCAGGTGTCTCCACTCTGAGTAATGTGAAGCTTCGCCAGCTGAGTTCAGAGTGGAAACCACCATCTCCATGCCACAGGAAAATCAGAGAGATGAGATTCATCACTGAGGCCATTGAATCCTCTTTGGCTGGAGCAGCAGCCCCACTGGGTGCTCTTACAGGTGATCCGGATGCTGACTTCAGCCCTCTCACCTCCATCTCCCCTGCTCAGAGAGCCCATGCTTATTATTTCCTTGCAAAACACTATTACTTTTGCTTTAGAATGGGGAAACCAAGGTGTTAAGGCCCGTTTAACTAATCAAGAAGTCTCCCATATAATGTGGAGAAGTTGAGTCTCCAACATCCCAATGGAATCACATTTCCATTATTCCTCACATACCCTCTGGTGCTTTCTTATGAGTTTGCTTTTGTTCCCCTCTTCCACTTCTTTTTTTTTTAGCTTCCCCTTTTAAAGACATTCTTCTAATATCTTCCTGGCTGCTTGAAGTTTATGGAGGCCTTTTAATGTTGTAAAAGCTCTGAGGAGTGGGCTGGGAACTGCTCCAGGTGTGTTGCCAGACAATGCAAGGAAATGCAAGATATTCATCCAGTCCGGCCATAATATTCCACCTTGAAGAAAACACTGTTTCTTCAGTAAAAGTGTGGCCTAGGCTCCTACTGCTGCCAGATGATATGGAGAAGAGGTTAAGTTATTGATGTGTATTAAAGGGAGGGAAGTTTCAGATGGATGCTGGTTAAGATTCATCTGGAAGCAACAAAATAGCATGATGGAGATAAAACTGTCCATCACACAAGTCACCAACAGCATTTATTAAGACTTAACACCCCTGGGTTACACTCAAACTCTGTATCTGTTTCGCAAAGCAAAGAGGGTTGTTATTTCCTTTCTGACCTCCTGTAAGCTGGACTAAGTAATAAATTCTTGTGTCATCTAAGCTTTCCATATCTAATCTGGGGACAGCTTCCCCCTTCCCCTGGCGATTCTGCATTGAATCTGAGCCCACTGAACTTCATTTGGCAGCAGGGGACCAGTGGCACGAGCCACTTGTCTTGACAGCTAATTATTTTCCAGCATTCCGATCTTTCAGGGCTAAATATCACTTGCAAACAGGCTTCTTTTTACCTAATTTGGGCACTTCTGCAGAGCAAATAGACCTGCAGAGCTGGGGTTCTCCAAGGGGGGTACATATACTCCTGTTTATTAAAATCCCAGAGAAGCTGCCACGTTAACAGAAGTGACAGAAGTCCACAACCTTGACAGCTCTGCTCCTTGCTCTTCCCTCAGTGAAGCCGATGCCAAAATCCCCCTTTTGAGGGTGGCACAAGAAGTCCTGAACCAGAAGCATGTGTGGCTGCTCAGATGACCCCTGCCCCAGCTGCGAAGGGGGTGACCTGTACGTGTACTCTACTCCTGGCTTTCTCAGGGTATTTTTTACTACTGGTAGGAAACACTGAT
>NW_009715075.1:0-240 GCF_000703405.1 Apaloderma vittatum
AACCTGCTCCGTGCTTTTCTCGAAAGTCGCTTTAGGCAAAGTGAAGCCAAACAAAAAAAAAATAATACGCCAACAAATACGAGGAGCCGCGATCACGGAATCACCCGATTCACGGAGAATTTTGAACATTTTCAGCACCCGAAATTTGCCCGCACAACGCTATATTTTAAAAAAAACCTTAATTTGGGAGGGTGTTGCCCAGGGCTAAAAATGGAGCTGAGCTGGGCACGACCTGACCCG
>NW_009715075.1:350-626 GCF_000703405.1 Apaloderma vittatum
TCCCCGGCGCCGACGGGAAGAATTGAGGACACGCCGCCGTGATGTGTAAATTCGAAGAAAAACAGGAGAAAATTAAAATTTAAACGTTTCTTGGCATAGAAAGAAAATAAACAAAATTTTTTAAAAATAAAAATAAAACCAAGCCGGGTGGGATTTTGCAGCGGGTGCCCGGGCCCGCTACAGCTCGCTTTTCAGCAGGGGCTCACATTTGGTCCCGATTTGCTGTTAAATCTCCCCAAAAAAACCACCTAATTTCGAATTTTCGGTGCCCTCCCC
>NW_009715076.1:0-1555 GCF_000703405.1 Apaloderma vittatum
TGGCGCTGAAACAGCGGGAAAATTATTTCCCCGGGGGACAACGCGGGGTTTTTATTCTGCACGGGCAGCCACACCAGGAGCTGTGCGAGTTTAGTTTTTTTCTGTTGTTTTGTTGTGTTGTTTTGGTTGGTTTTTTTCTGAAGGGGATATTTACAAATTATGTCGTTTGGGAATCACGGACTTTTTTTTCTCCTTTTTCCCCTTCGAATTTAAAACAAGATAAAAAAAAATCGTGATTTCACCGACGTCTGAAACGAAGAAACGAATCGCGAGGCAACGGAAGCAGCAAATACACGTTTCCAGGCTGCTTTTTCAGGATCTATTTTACGAAAGTTGGTTAGGGCGCCGCGGCACTGCCTCTTTTCTCACTCTCACAAAGCAAAAACCGTGAACTAGCACGGGCTTAAAACATGACAGAGGTAGAGGGGAAAAAAATAAACCCCCACATTTCAAAGGAAAATAAAATATTCCCTTAATAACCAAGTGCGAAGCATCACACTAATCTAAGGAAAGGGACTTGAGAGCCACATTTGTCACTTTTTTCGGGCTGGTGTAGGCTGAGTTCTCCCTGTTAGGCTCGGCTTTGTAAGCTCAGCGTGCGCTCCCTTCTCTCCGGGAAGAGAAGAAAAAGCAGCAGCCACGCTGCCGGTCTCTCTGTAGAGTTGTACGGTAAGAATCGATTTCCACGGGCGTCCATCTGGGTACCCACGCAAGAACAGGCTTCGGGTTTGCAGGGAAGCCAACAGCTTAGCATGGGGGGGGAACGTCTCTCCCAGCTAAAACTCAATTAGCAAGCTGTCCTTGTTGCAATTCCCCCTTATTGAATTAATAAGTCTGAGTACACCCAAAGGTAAATGAAGGGACTCTCATAATTCATATTCCCTTAATTACATCTTCTTCCGTGAATAGAAGAGAGAGAAAGGGGGTGTCTTTCTTTTTTAAAAGTTATTTAACTTTCCCACGACTTGTTCCCCTGAGCTGAAAATACTGATTTGCTGTCACATCTCTGTTTGACAATGGAGAAATGTGTCAACAGAAAGGAGGGGACAAATCTCATCATTAGCCCCTCTAATGCAAGAAGCTGTTGTGTATTAAATGAGCCATATGGAATTTATTATGCTTTATCAGCGCCCGATTTTAACTGTAAAGTGATTTGCTCAGCTTCAAACCCAGAGACATCTGTTTTCTGTTGGCAATCAGGGCATCCCAATGTTTATCGTCTCTTTGGTTATGAGACCCGGGTTGGGAAATGCACTCTGGTATGGGGCGGCAAACACCTTTAATAGCATTGCACTCACTCACTATTAGATCAATGCAGGCTTATTGCTATCAAAAATGGGAAATCAAATAGCATTAGCCAGCTCCTTGTGCAGGCGGAGAGGAAATCAAACAACATTTCGCCTTCAAATGGCCCTGTTTGTTCTAGCACTAAGTGGGCTTTTATGAAGCCCGATTGGAGATTTGATGGCAGCCAAATACCCGGCTTGCGGCCGAGCGGGTCTCGCTAACAACCCAAGCACCGTGGAGGCCCGGAGTTTTAATTACACGGGCTTTC
>NW_009715077.1:0-2396 GCF_000703405.1 Apaloderma vittatum
TGGTTTCTCCTCAACAGGCTTAACGTCCACACTAGCTGGCAAAGATTTTTCAAGTTCAGAGCTAGCCAAAGAAATGTCTTCTTCTGCAAGAGCCTGAAGCTGCTCCTCTGCTGCAGCATCCTCAGGAACAGCATGTGGAGGGGAGGCAGCAGCTTCTGTGTCAGAGTCTGAGAACAGTTCCTTCAATGTCTTCTTTGGCCACTGTCCCTGAATACTTGACCAGACATCTTTTCGATCCTTGGCTCTGGTGTTCTGAAGTCTTTCATCAGAGTTATTCAGAAGCTTTATTCTTTTCTCTCCCACTTCAGAAAATCCTGAGTAGAAAGTACTTGTCCGTAAAGACTTCCTTTTCTCCTCTAGTCCATTGTACTTTTTAGTTGGCGTGATCTTCAGTTTAGATTTGTCTTCCTCATCTTCATCCGAGGAGCTGTTACTGCTGTTTTCTAAACTAAGTGAGTCTTTGTTTTTGGACTTCTCATCCTTTCTATTAGGTGACACAGTCTTTAAAGATTCCTCTGCAACACAGTATCTTCGTTTACCACGTTTTACTGGTGGTTTTGCTGTTTTATCCACGGCCTCTTTTTTCACATCCTTTCTCTTCTTTGTGGCTTCGTCTTCTGCATCAGAGTCAGTATCTTCAGATAACCCTTCCATCTCTTTTCGCAATCTTTCAGGAGACTTGGATCCTGACTTGGGAGTTACTACATCTGTCAGAGCTTTAGTTTCTTCTGTGAGGGATGAACCACTCTGTTCCTCTTTTAGACAGTGCTCATTTTTATCTTGGCTTACAGCTTCATGTTGAGATTCCTCTTTGCCATCAGCATTTACGTTCGGGGCACTTTGGTCATCTTCCTGCTCACTGTCATCAGAACTTTCAGAAGCTAATTAAGAATAAATAAAAAATAAATGAAAAAAAAAAACCAAACAAGAAAAGTTTGTCTTGATTCTGGTCACAAAGAATTCTTAAAAATAAAAAACAGCTAAAGAAAACTGTACAGGTGGAGTACATGCTACAGGAATCTCCAGTAGTATATATTTTAAATGGTGCATCCTGAAGACTTCAAAAATTTATTTCCTGTTCTGTTAAAAGGTATAATGGCTAGATAGGAACTAGAAAAAGTCTGTATTATACACTACATCTCCAGGAACTTCCGAAGAGTTGGAGAAAGCATAGAGCGCATCAGTCCCTAAAATAGAAACTTTTGTATAATTAACCAAAATAGAAATTGAAAGATGTACTTATCATACCAACTCTACCTATTTCTTATTGGTTACAAATACTACCATTGTCTGGCCTTTTTCCAAAGACCAGAACAGAGACAGTATTTTCCCTGGAGAATCCACAATCTAAAAGGATCAATCTAAAAGGACCAAACAACAAAGACACTGGACAATCCCTAACAAACCGAACTAATGAGCAGCCTAGAAAAATGAAGTGAAAGCAATAATGAAAGGCACTTAGAGACACATATGAGCAATAAGAGTGCAGGAAAATAGTAAGCAAATTCAGGGTCAGGAATAAAGAAACTGAGAGAAGAACAAAGACATAGCGGAGAAGGAATCACCATGCTCACTCAGTGGGAAAAGATAGGATGCAAGAAGAAACAATGAGAATTGGCTCAAATACACCAGTAACTCCTTGATTTGTAACTCATCTGTGTGTGTTGGCACAGCTGGTTTAACATTCTCATCCTACTTCCCACCTCTCCTTCTCAACTCCTCACTAAAACTCTCCACCTCTTTAAAGATGATAATGTAACCAGTGACAGAGAAGAAAAGCAATACTGTCAACAAAATTACTGCAATGATCGAAGTTGAATTAGAGTACACTAACACATAGAAGGGGTGTACAGGACAAAATACTTTGAAAAATGTTGCCTTGGGGCTTTTCTTGGTTTATTTAATATAGGCAGAATCTTCAATTCTACTCTGACACTCAGGCTGAAAGCAGGTTTTAGACACTCCTTTCTGTGTTTTCTTTTGCTTTTTTCTAATTAAACATTTATAGTAAACATTTTGGCCTAAAGTTCCAAGAACTCTTACCACTTAAAATGGACCTCTAACACTTGCCTTTTCCAGGAGGATCAAAACTACACTACCGTTATAAGAGGTATCAAAATTTCTCATTTGAAATAAAAGCCAATACCATACTAAAAAAAAAAAGAACCAAAAATCAGGTCCCTCAAGTTTTCTTCTCAACTTATTTACTTTGCTTTCCTTCAAAGCATTAATCATCCCAGTTTAGGGGGGTGGGAAAAAGCAAAAAACACCTGCAAAAAGTTTTAAGCAAGCAGCTCTAACACTGGATGAAAAAGAAAACATTAGAGCCTTCCATACTTAGAAAGAAAAATCCACAAGTAACAGGAAAAAAAAGAGTTAATCCCCAGCATGAATCT
>NW_009715078.1:0-786 GCF_000703405.1 Apaloderma vittatum
AATCCAGTTCGTCTTGAAGAAACTGAGCCTCATTTATTAAAGTGAGCGCTGGTTGTCGAGGTAATAGCAGACATAAGGTCCATCCTTTGTACGGGAGAGTAAACATGACAAATGGGGCAGAGCTTGGCGTGATTAAAGATGAAACAAGGATCCATCTTAGCCAAATCTGAAAACTACTATCTACAGCCTTCTTTTAATGGAAGAGAGGCAAACAGCACAGCTCTGCTTTGTTGCAGCTGAGTCTCCCTCTGTTCCCCCTATAAATAAAGAGCAGCCCTCCTTCCCTCGCTTCTCGGAGCATTTAAAAAAAAAATAATAAAATCATGTGTTCCCTACATACACACAAACTCACACCCACAAACACGCACACTCCATCCATCCAAGGAATAGTTATAGGCTGGCGGCTGGTCCATGGGATCGGTTTTGAGATCCTCCTTGTGGAATCTGCAGGTTGGCAGAGGAACTGGAAGAATTAGACCTGATCTTGGTATTTGGTAACTTGTGGTCTTTTTTCCATTTCATCCTCCTGTTCTGGAACCAGATTTTGATCTGGCGCTCGGAGAGGCAGAGAGAGTGGGCGATCTCGACCCTTCGCCTCCTGGTAAGATAGCGGTTATAGTGAAATTCCTTCTCCAACTCCAGGACTTGCTGCCTGGTGTAGGCTGTGCGGGAGCGTTTCGGTTCCCCTCCTGAGTAATTGGGGTTTACTGAATAAACACAAAGGAGGAAAAAGAAAAAAAAAAGGGAGGGGGGGAAGGAGGGGGAAAAAAAAAAAGAGCAGAAGAA
>NW_009715078.1:843-2041 GCF_000703405.1 Apaloderma vittatum
CTTTTTAATGGGGAGATACACTAAAAAAAACCACAACACCGCAAACGTTCTAAAAATATACCCAGAACTTGTCTCCAAATCTCCACCTCCATCCTCATTGCTTGACGTGTATTCCTGTCTAAACGTTTTTATAAGGTCCCGTAGACACATTTTCCATGCCCTCTACGTGTGTATATACACATATATATACACACCCCTACTTGAGCAGCGCTCTATTATCCCCAAATCTTTAAAGTTCCCCCTATACACATGCAAGCAGACAAGCACAGACACTCCTTTTTATTAAATATCACACTTTAAAAAAAGGGGGGGGAGGGGGGAGGGAAAATAGTAAAAGTTTACTCAACCCGCCACTTAAATACAAATTACGAAAACATAAAACTTAACTTATGAAGATTCAACAGCCATAAAAAAAGTAGCCTGCAAGAAATTGGAGTAGGATGGTAACAGAGACTTCAAAGGCACATGGCCAAGCAGAGCAATAAAAATTTATGGAGGATGTAATTATACCGCTCTGCAAACAGGCGATCGTAAATCTCCACGAATGGTTATTTTACAACTGGTGCAATAAGATTTCTACAAGACTTTGAGGTGCTACTCAGTATAAAGCAAAGCCACTTTAGTTCACTTACCCGTGCTTACATGGACTTTTTTCATCCAGGGGTAAACTACCGGCTCTTTGCAAGAGGAATTGGAAGGGCTTTGGTTCAGAGAGTTTTGGCTGCAGGAGGGTGGTGGGCTGGGGGTGACCGGCTCGCAGGAATGGTTTGGTTCAGAGAGGTGGCTCTGCAGTCCGGCCGGAGGATGGACATGACCCCGGGGGGATAACACCGCTGCTTGGTGGCCGGAGCTCTGACAGGACGAGTAGAGCTGCTCCTTGCAGGCTGATCGCGGCTGGTACATCGCTTCATGTTGGAAAGTGCTCTCTCGCCTCTGGCTGCTGTAATATTCCGGCGAGTGATTGGGAAGGTAATCGCTGTGGGAATACTCTTCACAGGGTGGGAACTTGGGGTCCACATAGTTGGAGTTGATCAAAAACGAGCTCATGGCCATTAATTTCTTAGAATTGCACACACGGAAAAAAAAAAAATATATATCTCTCCTAAAATTTATTCCTGTCCCCCCCTTTACTCGTTTTCCTGTTTCGTGAAACCCTCCTACTTACTGTCAAGTGAACAAAGTTGGAGTCCATGTGACA
>NW_009715079.1:0-338 GCF_000703405.1 Apaloderma vittatum
TTCTGCTCAGAACGTCACCGGCTAAATTCGTGGGGAAAGAAAAAGAGCCTCTAAAAAAGCAAACAAATAAGGAAAGCTGAGAGCATTCCCACCTGGAAGGAGTGAGAGATTGGAGCTGCCTGTCTTGGCAGGAGATGAATCATAGAATCCTAGAACCCTAGACTGGCCTGGGCTGGAAGGGACCTCAGAGATCATCTAGTCCAACCTCCCTGTCATGGCCAGGGACACCTCTCAACTAGCTCAGGCTACTCAAGGCTCCGTCCAACCTGGCCTTGAACACCTCCAGGGAGGGGGCAGCCACAACGTCTCTGGGCAATTTATTCCAAAGTCTTGCCCCC
>NW_009715079.1:499-5151 GCF_000703405.1 Apaloderma vittatum
TCTTTTCCAGACTGAACAGTCCCAGCTCCCGCAGCCTGTCCTCGTAGCAGAGCTGCTCCAGCCCCTGGATCATCCTTGTGGCCTCCTCTGAACACGCTCCAACAGATCCACGTCCCTCTTATGGTGGGGACACCAGAACTGGACGCAGTATTCGAGGTGGGGTCTCACAAGAGCAGAGTAAAGGGGGAGAATCCCCTCTCTTGCCCTGCTGACCACGCTTCTCTTGATACAGCAACCGAGTATGTGGAGCAGCAAAGCAGGCAGAAGAGGCGGATGGGACATCTCTACTTTCTTCCTCTGGAAAGGCAAGGCGGCTGCAAGTCCTGCTGCTGCTGAAGCTGTCCTGTGGGTAAAGGGAGACCACGCTCGCGTGGGTCAGAGGTGGCCGTTGCCTGGACTTCTCCTCAGAGCCACGTGCCCGAGCTTTGCTCCTGGATTGAGAATTCCCTAACAAACCAGGCAGCACCTCCTGAAAGGGAGAGAAGGGATTTCTACCCTGGACGTGTTAACCTTGAAAACATCTGCCCCCGCCTTGTTTTGGCTGCATCTCAGCAGAGAGATTTCCCCGAGCGTCTCCCACCAGGCACACGTTGTCCCAGATGCTGTCTCAGGGCACGTCCTGCATGGCTGTCAGATGCTGGGGTGCAGGAGAATGTAGGTGGGTCACAGGGGATAAGGAGAAGTTAGGTCTGCTTTAGCTAACGGGGCATGAGAGCTTGAGGGATGCTTTAGTGATTCCTCATCTTTTAGTTGCTCAAGCTGCCAGAAACTTCCAGGCTTCCTGTGAGCTCACTGCTTGAAAGAACCTTGGTATAGCTAGCAAAAACACAAATAGCTTGAGGAATGTTTTAGTTTTTGTCCTTCCTAACGCAGATTTTTAAAAAAGGCACCAGGGGTGCTGCAGGTCTGCCCGTGGGGTGGCTCCAAGGCAGCTCCAAGAACTCAGAGCTTTGGGCAGGAACAGGAGGTGGCAATATGCCGCGATGTGGGTTACCTCAGTCACACCAGCTCCGTCAGGTCTCTGCCGTGGGCTAGACCCAGCCTTCTGGAGGTGTTTAGCATCACCAGGTTTAGAATGAGCAAATCTGCACATCCAGGAGAGATGGGCTGCAGCCCCTATGGAGATGCCCATCGTTCCTCACCATGTGAAGAAGGGCCCTGGCTGATGAACCCGAGGGGTTCAGCTTCTCACCGCGCTTTGTTGGGCTGATGAAGAGAAGCTTTAGGTGGCAGTGAGGACAGGAGGGCTGGCCAAGGGAGGGGGTGAGAGGTTACCTGGAGGAGGATGTGCACGTAGGTCTGAATCTTTGCCTTGCTGCTTCCGCAGTCCAGTCCTTGGAGGATTTCTCTCCCTCTGAAAGCAGCAATGGCTCAGGACACGTTTTCCATTTTCTTCTCTCCAGAAAAAGGAAATCCTTGTGATTTTTAGCTTCTCCCCAAGGCCAGAGCTGAGAAAAAGCATGGCTTGTGACACTGGTTGTAGCTGCTCCCTCCCAAGACTGCAAGTTACTGTCTCCTGGGGCCTGGCACGTCCTATACGCGCTGCAGTGACAATCCCAGTGAGGCTTTCATCCTAGCGCGTGGAGAGGAGCAAGAAAACGGTGCCTCCCCCTCACAAATCCCTTAGAACAGATGATTTGGTCATAGCCAGGGCAAGGAAAAGAAGATCCTGCTGCTTAAACAGGCTATTTCATGGCAACTGCTGCTGCTGTTGCAGTGGCTGGAGGGCAGGGGCAGTGACAAATGGATCCATCAGCTTTTTTGGGTCCCAAAATAACACGGCCCCAAAGGATCTGGCGGCAGCTCTTGGCGAGGCAGCACGCCTGGGAAGCCAGGACTCTCCACGTGGGTGAGGCCATTTTCTTTTCACCCTCGGGAGGATGGCAGCGACCTCGGTGTCCACTTCACCCTCCCGCCTGGCACCAAGGACCCATCTCACCTTGCCGCCCCCCGAGGAACAGCAAAGCGGGTGAATGTGGTGGCAAATTTCTCTTAGCTGTTTGCCAGTGCTGAAAGAGCAGATGGATGAGCTTTGGAGAACGCAGTAAAATCCTGGAACAAACCGCAAAGTTGGTCATTGCTCGTCTGCACACCCCAAGGAAAAAGTGACACTCCCCGTCCTGCAACGCCCCACAAATCCAACGCCACCTCTGCACAACGCCGTGGGGCCATTTCTCCCCGGGGTGAAGGGGAAGTCCTGCCAAAAGGCTCTTGGGGCGACAAGCGGCCGCAGCCGCAGGCTCTCTGCCAGCAGCTGTGCCCAGAGTGGGATCTGGAGGCTGATCTCGCGGCCAAGACAGCGCCATTCATCGGCACTCAATAAACAGAAGTGCCTTGCTGTTTTATCAGGGAGATAAGCGCGCGGGGCATGAGACTGCTTTCCCTTTTCCTCTCTGCGCTGAGCCGTAGGAGCCTGCGGCAGCTGCCAATGGAGCCAAGGCACTGCTCACCCGTTAGTGCTCCGGGGTCAAGGCTGTAGCTCTAAAAGTCACTTACAAAGGGAAGAAAAATTTACTTTTAGGCCTTTCTGACTTCTTGATGATCAACAAGGGAAGTCTGAAAGCTTTTTGTTTGTGGTTTTGTGTTTTATTTTCCAGAAATTAACATCACTGAGCCTTGATTTCCTCTGCTTCTACTGGAGAAAAGTGACTGTAGAGGAACTGAGGAACACTTGAGTGCCTTGAGCATCATTTCCAGAAAACTATGTTGACCAGTGCTAATTGTATGTTACTGCCTCTTTAGTCTTTTATCAGTTAAATTGTCCTAATAATCACATCCAGGGTGGCCACTGGACCAAGTGGGCAAGGACCAAGCTCAACCAATTTGGCTTTTTCAAGAGTTGGTTTCATGTTGGTTTGCACTGGGGTAGAGTTAATTTTCTCCACGGTAGCTTGGAGTTTGGATTTGTGCTGGGAACATCGTTGATAATTCAGGGATGTTTTTGTTACCACTGAGCAGGGCTCACACCGAGCCAAGGGCTTTTCTCCACCAGCGAGGAGGCTGGCGGGCATGAGGAGCTGGGAGGGGACGCGGCCGGGGCGGCTGACCCCAACTGCCCCAAGGGATGTCCCCCGCCAGGTCACATCATGCTCAGCTGATAAAGCTGGGGAGGAAGAAGAAGGGAGGGGGGGATGTCGGAGTGATGGCGTTTCTCTTCCCAAGTCACCGTCACACGTGACAGAGCCCGGCTTCCCCAGAGATGGCCGAGCACCCGCCTGCCCATGGGATGTGAGGAATGAATTCCTGGGTTTGCTTTGCTTGCGTGTGTGGATTTCGCTTCTATCTGTTAAACTGTCTTTATCTCAACCCATGAGTTTCTCCCTTTTGCCCTCCCTATTCTCTTCCTTCATCCCACCGGCGGGGAGCGAGCGAGCAGCTGCATGCGGCTTATTTGCCTTCTGGGGTTAAACCACGACGGTTTCATACCCGCACTCAGAGATCTCAGCAGCACTCCGCGATTTATTGAAACAGAAAGCAATGCGAATGGGGAAGGAAGCTGAAAAACGCGGCCTCGTGAAAGCTTCTCTCTTTGCCAGCAGACTGAGCTTGACCCGCGTCCTTGGCAGGGCTCAACCAGCCCACGGGCTCTCTGGCAGCCGGGATGAAAGTGCCGGATTTTGAGACTCATGCAAGGGGTAGCTGGTCACAAACCCTGCGTAACGCTCCCACATGTGCCGCGGTGACAATGTTACCTCGCACAGGAGTCCTGGGATCTGCTTTTCACTTTGTATCGGACACAGATATTGTCGATTTTCAAGCTCCACTTTGTAGCAAAGGGTTTGTGTGGGTCAGGAGAAAAAATTGCCGCCTGGGAGCAGAGGAAACCTTGACAACCTGGCACCGCCTGAATGCGAACTTTCCTCCTCAGGCTTTTTTTATCCCCTCTCTTAAAGGCTGACGGAAGAAACGGGTCCTTTGCGCCACACAGGTTACAAAGAGCACTTGTTTTTATGCGGCAGAACCAAAAATAAAAGAGGGTGATTGCAGTCCTCTGCAAAGCCAGGCAGTATTAACCTCTTCTTTGCCAGGGACAATACTGCCCTACCAGCACATCCACGGGGTGGCGCGGTACGATAAAACCCATCCGCCTCAACCCAGAGTTCGGTTTGGCTTTTGTCCTAGTTGGTTCAGCGAAACCCACCGAAGCCTTTGCAAATCGGGGCAGAGCAGGGACGCGATGCCACCAAGGAAAGGTTTTTGCAGCTCCCTTGTGCTCTGTTTCCCCACAAGACGTCTGCGATGCACAACTCTCCTTCCTCGGCCAGGCACAGCCTTTCTGGTGTCGTTGTCACCTCCCGTGCCGCATGTTCTAGTGCTTTGCCCTGCACGAGTTGAAAAGCACACGAGCTGCTCCCTTTTCCACCTACGACCAACTCACCAGCGCTGGCTCCTGATACGTCATCGACCTTTGGTTCTTGTCTTCTTTTCCCCTTGGTTTATGAGTCCCCGACTGCGACAGCAAACTCCTCACACTTACAGGTGTGTGCGTTTCTGGGCTGTTCATCCCCCGTGTACAACAACGTCCTGGGTAGCCTGACATGCTGTGGTGACGGTGAACATCCCCGTAGCTGCTCTCCTCTGACCATCTCCCATCCTCGGGGCCTTTGTGATCCCCCAGGAGCTGGAATCACAGAATCACAGAATGTTAGAGG
>NW_009715080.1:0-9319 GCF_000703405.1 Apaloderma vittatum
TTTTAGAAATTAATACTCTCCCTAGACTGCAGACCTACAGCTGTCAGGCCTCACTTGGTTTCAGAGGTTTTCTTACCCTCTTGCTGCTGCAGACGGTAGTAAAATATTAAACTGTGGTTTAATATTTGTAGAATGGCTGGAAGAAATGTACTATGACCTTGGAAGTTATTGGCTTGTGTCCTTTATACGAGTACCAGGGGTGGTTTAGGCTGGATATTAGGAAGAAGTTCTTCACTGCAAGGGTCATTGGGCATTGGAACAGGCTGCCCAGGGCAGTGGTGGAGGCACCATCCCTGGATGTATTTAAACAGTATGTTTACCTGGTGCCTTAGGGACATGGTTTAGTGGTGACCTGGCAGTGCTAGGTTAATGGTTGGACTCTATGGTCTTATAGGTCTCTTTCAAACAAAGAGATGATCCTGTGAAATCCTGGCTGGAGGACGTGTGAAGTAGCCTGCATAACAGTGCCTGTTCCACATGAATGCTCAGCTTAGGCTCTTCAGTAGAGCTGCTGGGATTTTGCTTTCAAAATCAGCTGTATAATTAATAAATTGGATGGCTTTGTGAGTGCCTGTAAGGGATGAGGGGGTTAAAGATCAGTTTGTAGAATGTAGTTTACTGATAAAATGGATTCTTCAGCTTTTTCAGAGGTCCTCGGTGTTGAACTGAGGGCCCAGGCCAACCTCATGAAGTTCAGTAAGACCAAGTGCAAGGTCCTCCATCTGAGTCAGGGCAATCCCAAGCACCAATATAAGCTCACCACTGATTGTCTTGAGAGCAGCCCTGAAGAAAAGGACTTGGGGGTACTGGTGGGTGAGAAGCTCAACATGAGCCGTCAGTGGGCACTTGCAGCCCAGAAATCCAGTCGTATCCTGGGCTGCCTCAAGAGGTGCGTGGCCAGCAGGTCAAGGGAGGTGATTCTCCCCCTCTGCTCCACTCTTGTGGGACCTCACCTGGAGTACTGCGTCCAGTTCTGGAGCCCACAATTCAGGAAAGATATAAATGTGCTGGAGCGTGTCCAGAGAAGAGCCATGAGGATGATCAGAGGGCTGGAGCACCTCTGCTATGAAGACAGTCTGAGAGAGTTGGGGTTGTTCAGTCTGCAGAAAAGAAGGCTCCGAAGAGACCTTATTGTGGCCTCCCAGTATCTCAAGGGGGCTACAAGAAAGCTGGGGAGGGGCTTTTTAGGATGTCGGGTAGTGATAGGACTAGGGGGAATGGATTGAAGCCAGAGATGGATCGGTTCGGATTGGATGTTAGGAAGAAGTTCTTCCCCAGGAGGGTGGTGAGACACTGGCACAGGTTGCCCAGAGAGGTGGTGGAAGCCCCATCCCTGGAAGTTTTTAAGGCCAGGCTGGATGGGGCTCTGGGCAGCCTGATCTAGTGGAGGATGGCCCTGCCCATGATGGGGGGTTGGAACTAGATGATCTTTAAGGTCCCTTCCAACCCTGACAATTCTATGATTCTATGAACTTCTGTCATCTCTGTGTCAAGAAGAATGTGTTTTGGTCAACAATATCAAGCATTGCAAATAGGAAAGTAGGTTTAGCCTCTTCTCTGCTGACTGAGATTATCAATTTCATATCAGTAATTTAATCTGACTTTCATATGAACTCCAGTTAGAGTATCAGCTTTAATTTAGTTTTCTATCTAGCTTCTTCAGCTTGGTGAAGAATGACAAGATGCTTGTCAAGAGTAGAAAGATCCACTGTATGCAGGAGTATTAGGTTCTTCACTGTTGATAGTTCATTATGGTACGCTTCAAGTGTAAAAACAAAAAAATATTCCTCTGGGGCACTGGCAACAGTTGGCAGGCATAATGCAGTTTATGTGGCTGGAGGGTTTAATGTTAAGGTTGTGGTATTTGAGGATGAATGAATATGCTGATTCTGGGAGTACAGGTGGATTGTTGGTTGGTGTATGAGTCACAGCCACGCTGCTAGAGAAGATTTCCAGTTGTGATCTCTTTATGAAGGTAGAATAGTTCTTTCAGGGGCCTGGCTGGATGCAATCTGGGAAGGATTTCTGTTTGACTCTTCCCTCTTAAGGAAAGTCTGAGCGGTTAGTTTATGCTAGTAGAGGTTAGTTTATGCTCCCTGTGAACGTTTGGCTTTTTAACCAAATGCACAAATATCAATCATTTTGAGAGATCTTCATAATTTTTTGTCTTATCACACTTCACTTATTTGTTATTGATGATATCTGTGCACCTCCATTTTTTATGCTGCTTGAAAGACTTTTAGGTATGGCTTTCAATAGGCCCACATTTATGTTAAATATTGTTAATAGGACCTTAAAGGAAAACAGTTTATGCTTTTAATTAAAGCATTTGTGTGCAGTTATATAATTGAACTTAAGTGTTCTCAAAGTTTGCCCTGCTTTTGTCTACCAGCTGAACTATTTTGCCATCATAAGGGAAGCCCAACTATACTCTACCAACATTCTGGAAAACCTGTTACTAAGGGAACAGTGTTTTATTTTTTTAATTTTTCCTTCGGGAAAGCAGAAGCTTTTTCTGACTCAGAAGCTGCTGGAAATGAGCCAAGACGTGGAATTCAGCAGGCTTCTTGGGGGAGGTTAGGACTTCTCCAGGAAAACAGAATGTACTGGTGTATGCTAGCAGAATTACTGTTTGGAGTCTAAAATACAAGAAGATAACATTAAAAATAAGTTCAAGCGGTTTAAAATACACTGTTTATGTGAACTGAGTTATACAACTAACACAGTTTTGCCTGCATATGTTTCTAGGGCCAAAAATAATTATCTTTGCTGATTTCTTAGATGTTCATGAGTTCGAATGTTAAACTAATATTTGGGGTTTGTTTTCCTGTCCTCTGCTCCTTAGTTTCTGAAGTGAGGGGTTTTCAGAGTTGCTCTGAACAGTCATAGGGCTGCCTGGTATTAAACTCTCACATTTATGCTACACATGTCCATTTGTCTGACAGAGTCATCACTGCTTTGCAGCTTGCTGAGGAGCACCAGCTCTAAGACAGGAGGAAGATCTGAACCTGCTAAGCAGTCACTTAAGAAACCGAAGTTACCACTAGGTCGATTTGATGAACCAGAGGAGTCCAGTATAGAGAGGGAATCCCTGGAAAGTAAGTTGTGTTTTACAAAATCGAAAGCCGTGTTTTAAAGGCAAGACCCTGAGATGAGAGGCTGATGTCAGTTTAAGAAGAGGGGTGGGCATTCAGCACTCCTCAGCATCCCTTTGGAAGCTTGATGGTTCTGAAGATGAGAGAGGCAGAACAGTGGGCACAAATTGTGGCAAATAATGTATGAGGGGAAAAGTCTTCAGAACAAGGGTGGTCAGTCACCCAGAGGGTCTGTGATCCCTCTCTTCCTGAGGGAAATTTGCCTGCATGTCCTCACTTAATGCCAGCCTTGCTTTGAGCAGAATTGGGGCCAGATACCCGACAAAAGCACCTTCCACCATAAATCATTGCACAATTCTGAGAAACGTTGCTGTTGTTGATTCTGGTACAGCTATAAGTGGTGGTAGTAAACTCATGAGGGCACCAGCTACTTATTAGTCAAAAAGCCCATTCTGTTTCCTAGGCCACAGAAGATTTCTGATTGGTGCTGTGGTTTTGTGGTCAGTCTTTCTCTTAGTCTTGCAGGTCGTGTTTTGAAAAGCAACAACAGATACTGAGCTTACTGAGCCGCTCGGTGGGGTCCCCAGAGACCTAATGAACCGATGTGGCTCTTGCTTTCCAGTGACCTTACTGGGGTTGCATTTAGAGAACCTGGCAAGATTGAGGCACAGATACATAGCTGCTGAAGTCACTAGAAACATGCTTTTCTGTCAGAGAGGAGAAAGACAGAATTTCTTTTTTACTTCATTTTAATTAGCTGTCTTCCCTTAACTAAAAGTGTTAGTCATGCTTTCTCTTACTTGCCGTAGTGTGATTATCTGCTAGAGTTTAGCAGTAGTGATAACCTGTGTTTATCTATTTCGAGGTCTCTAGGACAAGCTTTTTTAAGATATCAATTGATTACTATGAATATCCAGATCACAAAATGAGTGAAAAAGTAGAGTATCATCCACAAAATGGTTGCAAGCAATTCCAGACTGTGACTCACTTGAGAACTGACTCAGAGTTGGAGTTACTGTACAAGCAGCTATTTAATTCTTGTCCTTTTGTTCCCAAGAAAATAAATGCCATCACTGCTTCATTAAAAACAAATGTATAATTACTATCTTTTCCTTTTTGCTTAGGTGTTCTAGGTTTAGAGCAAGACTCAAGGTTTCTTTTGGCTTTAAATTTAATTGTACCTGTGTATTTTTAACATGTAACACTGGCAATAGTTTGTTAGAATGCTGACTGCCCCTTGCATTATTAGGAAAAAACAGAAGAGTTTAAACTGTCTTTTTGAATTGCCACTGCTGTGTAGCTATCGTGGAGAAATCTTTTGAGCTTCTGCATCTGCTGTCAGCACATCGGTGGTGCTTGGATATTGGGATGATGACACCACAAAATAGTTAGATGCATTTTTGCTCCTTGTACTGCCAGAGATGCTCAAACACTGACATTTCCTATCCTGATCTGCATGAATTTTTAAACACACATCCCATATGTGTGTTTTAATATGTCACTCCTTATAGCCTGTAGCTACATGACTCTCCTTCCATCAGTCTCCTTTTTCTCCAGGATTTCTGTTGTCTTTTCTTATTTTCAGCCTTGTTTCCCATTACTTGTATTGCCCAACAGGGATGAGTTAGGGATACAACTGAGGGAGCCCTCAGTTAAGTGTGTGTATGAGAGGCTCTGGAGAATCAGTGTGGCCAGGGAATGTGTGGGACAGGGGGAGCTACAGGGAGCCCCGCAGTCTAGTGCAGGATGAGAAGACTCTTTAGCCTGGGGTGGTGCTGTGCCAAACAGTACTTCATGGCTTGGACAGGCCTTAGTGGGATGGTCGTTGTGCAGCATGGGTGGCCTGAGTTACTACTCTTATGAGAGGGACCTGAGTAAGGGACTACTGAGTAGTGTAAGGGTGTTGACTGTGATATGCAGAACTCTGTGGTGTTGGAGTAGGTGGCATAAGCTAGTAGGGTGCTGGGAACAGAAGCTGAAAGCCCCATTCATACTCAGCTTACTAAGAGTCTCCCTCTCCTGAAAGGACATGACAGTGGTTTAGTGAGCTTAGGTTAAGTGTTTAGAAGGTAAAAGCTCTAATTTTAGCTGTTCAGGATTTTATAGTATCTCCTGTGACTGTGGTAATAGGATCCTAGCTAAAACTCAAGCTAAAATTAAAATTGAAGTGTCTAAAATAAGAGACTTAAACACAGAAAGTGACCTGGTGTTGGAGATGTAGTGAACATCTGTACAGCACACCAGAATGATGCAAGTTCTCGCTAAGAATTCCTGAGAAACTCTGGTGCGTTAGTGCCTTTGGACATTGAATTGCTTTCTTAATTGCATAACTGAATATGATCATATATATTGCTGACTGTAATTAAAAAACTGTCTGGAATTCCTTTTCTATGACTCTGGGAAGTGTTTAACTCAAGGGTGCATTTAAAAACCAAAGAGAATTGATTTTGGATTTGAAAATGAAACTAAGAGGAAGACATCATAGATGTGACATCTTTATATTTGTCAGCATTACAGACATTTTAATGAACTTTCTTTGTGTTTTTAGAATTCCCTGATGGAATCAATCCTGCTACAAAAGAGAGAGGTGGACCTAAAGGCCCTGAACCTACACGTTTTGGAGACTGGGAGAGAAAAGGACGTTGTATAGATTTCTAATAGATAAATGTGTCTTGTGGTGCTAGTAAAATGTTTCTGTGAAGATTGGAAGTAGAAACATGTTATGTACAGAAAAATCTCACCTGGATTTGTTGTGAAACTTTTTGTTTCTGTTGTGCTTGTGATGAATTTTCTGAGAGATATTATGTAAATAAACGTGATGCTGCAACAGAAATTTTGAAGCTGTTATTTGCTCAGTCTATGCATGATCTTTGATGCTGCTTACGCTATGCAAGTATAAATGCAAACATAGCGATGTGAAGCTGTTAGTCAGGATCTGACTGAGATACATAAGGGCTTGTATTGATTTATGTATTTAAACATCTATGTAGTGTCTTAAAAGTGCTGAAAGAGCTGTGCAATTCATGAACCTTGGTACCATTCACAGAAGTACAGCCACCTCCAAGGAGATGGGTGCTTGGCTGTTCTTGGCATTTAGCACAGTGGTTCCTCAGTAAAAGCCCCCGAATCAGGAACCATCGTGTCTGTGTCCATTAGAGAGGGTTGGACTTTCCTTCCTGGTTGAGAAGGGTAGAAAACTCAGTTTTCTCTCCCCTCAGAGGGACGGCTGTAAATGGCGTAATGGAAATGGAGGCTTAACTGCGAGAGGGTCAGCCTGTGACTGCAGGCAGCGTGGGACTGCTCTGTGTGCAGTTGCAGAATACGGTTCTTTATAGCCTAGCTTATGACATGCTGCTTGCATTATCTTCTCGGTTAGTGGAAGTGCCTGTTGGAAAACTGGCTCAGTGATGCTTGGGGAAAAAGAACATTACTTTCTGACACCTTATGGTCAAAGAGGGCTAATTACATTAGACGATCCAATATTGCAGGTCTTAAAACTAAGCTATTTGTCATTGAACTAAACATCTTTCAGTCAGACTGAGCTCAGTTCTTCATTCGAGAATTTGCCTGGTGGTAAATACTGTAGTAGAGAGCAAATCTGTCACTTGTGTGGATACTTATAATAAGAATAAGCTGTCATTATTAAAATGTGTGAACATATGCTCTTACTTATTTCTGTGCAAGTTCTTTTTGATAGCCTAAACAAATGGAGCTTCTCTAGTCTGCAACTGTAAATCTTTTCTTTGTCCCCTTTGTGTTTCCTTCCTGGCGTTCTGCTGATTTTTCAACCTCCTCTTTTGCTCTACACACTTCAGCTTATATATTCACAATTCCTGTTAGCTGCTTTTACCACAGCAAAATGCAGTGGGCATTAGAACTGAACAAAAGTTTCTCGGAGACCCCAGGACAGTCTCCTGCTTTATGGCCTACGTATCTTTTGGGTATTTTACTGCGGGTATTTTTGCTTTTCACTATTCCAAAGCAAGTTGTACCTGAACGACAGTAAGCTCTACTTTGTGATTTCTGTTGTTCTGCATTGCTCTGGCTCTGCTTTAGAAGAATGCATGGCTTTGCCCAGATTTGCCTTTTGCATGGTTTTATTAAAGTGTGTTAGTCCTATCACAAATCCGTACAACCTCCCTAAAACCTACCAGCCAGTGGGGGGAGCTCCTCACGGGTAATCTGCCTATTTGTATACCTGACCTGTGTTTATTGACATGGTATCGTGCTGTTTGCAAATTGTTTGGCTCCTTGCCAGGGTGCCCTACGGCAGCACTGAGCCTGTTCAGTTGGGTTTGTAAACCAAATGCCTTGTTCGCTAAAGCCAGTTTTTCCTAAAAGACGTTAACCAGTGGCAATAACATTGTGAACCTTTAATCTTGTATTAATTTAAATTCTGCAGCATGGTCTGGATATCAGAAGGTTGGTCTGTATTTATACTCAGTTCTTTATAGTTTGCATTCTGTAGTGTGACAGTTACATTTGCCCAAAATCTACTGACATTTTCAGCTACCTAAAGATATGCTGGGTCAGCTATCTTTAAACTTTAATATATGCTGTTTATTACAATGCTGATTCCTAGAAATGCTTTGCCTCTTCAGTTGCTAGTGGGTTGGAAAATACTTTGTCACACAATATACCACGTTTTCAAAGAGGAAGCAGAAATTTTAATTGGAAACTGCGATCTTTTGTGCAGCATTATTAAATAGTCTTAACAGCTTAATTAGTGAAGAGGCTACTGCACTACTGCACCTATTTTGTTATTGAATTCGAAACCTTATTTTCCTTATCCAGGGGTTGTTGCATGAGTTCATTATCTTCTCTTGCCAGGTTTTACCTTTCCCACCATGTGCGCTGTAAATGTTTACCTAGTTCCACTTCTTGGCATTCCTTATTTTCGGTTCCAATTTCTGCCTTCGGCACAGACTGCAGCTGCAATCCTCCCAGGCTGCAGAATCGCTCCTTCTCGGTGTAGCATAGAAAGAACTGGTCTCACTTTTCCATGGTTTTCATTTCAATTATTTTCCTCAGTCTCCCCCTGCTTTGTGCCTGAGGGCTGATCTGAGCCCTGTCCAGGCCCCCGTGTGTCTTCTTTCAGGCTGGGAATGATAGGTGCTGCCAGAGCTCAAGGCAGGTCCCCAGCCCTCCCTGCCTGAACCTATCGAGCACGTGGACTTGGAAGATACTCCTGAGATCGCTCTCAGTACTGACGAGACAGAGGGCCTCACAAAGGCAGGGATTTTGCTTGCTTTCCACAAATAAAAAGGCTCCTGCTAACCGAGGCTGTGAGCAGCTGTCAGGCAGTCGGCAGTCAGGAAACGGAGGACACCACTTCTTTCCAGAGGGGCTTCAGGCCCTTTTTACCACTTCCCAGGCCGGTGCTGGTAACCACCAAGTGTTTGCTTAATTTTGTTAGGGAACATGTAAATAAAAGATAAGAAACCGAACATGGGGGCACGTTAACAGCCAAAGAGTGAACGCCAAGGGGCCTGTTTGTGTGGTGGCAATCTGGCATTTGCCAAAAGAGAGGAGCCCTTGGCTCCGGTAATAATTGAGTCCAAAATAACATCCTGTGGTGCTGCAAAATCACTTGTCAAAACCAGTCATGGTTTGAATGCAATAACCGATACAATGATATTGTAGGGCATAAATGGTAGATTCTGTTTTGTTTTCTTGCAGTGTCTGCAGTTAGGAAAAGAAGCACTTCAGCACTTTTTCAGTGCTGTCTTCCTGCTCTTCCCAAATGATTAATATTAGCAATTCACTGGGATATAGCATTAGGGTAAAACAATGGTTTGTGGCCTTAGCCATTAGATTAGCAACAGGTATGTTTTTATCATAAATACTGATCAAATCTATTTTGTTGGCTCTCTTTGTTAGTGTAACAGTGTAAAGCAGCAGGGGTTGTATCCATTTTCTGTTAAATTTTTGGAACACAGGGGAAAATTGTTCTGCCCGCCTAAGCAAATTCTTATAGTACTAGAGGATGCTTGCTCCTCCATTTTTTCTTTACTAAAAAGCTGCATGTTGTGGCTCTGCGGTAGGTTTTTTCCTTTTAAAACTAATTTCTGCTAGTTTGCATAGATGCATTTGGCACATTATTAAAATTACGAAGCCTTTATTGTCTGAAGGAATTGCTCTGTAATTACTTTATTCCAAAATATATAAAGTTGCACTCTACAGTTAATGTTTTCTATATGATGCCTTATTTGGAAACCTAATTG
>NW_009715081.1:0-11832 GCF_000703405.1 Apaloderma vittatum
GCACGAGGCCGAGCGGGGACCCAGCGGGGCGAGCGCTTCGCCTTCCCAAACTAGGTCATGCCTTGAACTCAAGCGATGTGGAGAACGGAGCTAAAAATATCGGCAGAGCCGAGCGTTTCCCCAGCAGCTGTGAAAGGCTGTGGCCTCGCCGGGTCGGGCTTTGGCTGTGAGATGCTCTGATCCTGGCCTCAACCAGGAGGGGCACCGAGGCACTTGCGCTGCTGGGGCCGGGGGTGATTTAGGAGCAGGTGATGGAAAAACCCCTCTGGGGCTGCAGGTCCAGAATCTGCCCAAGAAAAGGCCTCTCTGCTGGTGGCATAAATAAGTCACGGCAAGGCAACTTGCAGATGGGCCCCTGCTGCTTGCAGAGACCCTCCTGGGAGCCTTGCATGTGTCATCTCCAGCCTCCTCATCTGCCTCCTCAGACAACCACCTCGGCTTCCCTTAATTGTAAATGTATTAACAATTAGTGATAGAAAAGAATGGGAATGTAATCCGAGCCTGATGGAATAACTCAGCAAACCAATTTGTTTTTCCCTTGGGAAAGGGAGTGCTTTTGTTTTAGTGTCATGCTTTCGGAGGGTGCCAGGAGGATGGGGACAAGTGGCCTGGAGCGTGCTGCCGGGTCCCCGTCCTGCTGCCAGGCAGAGCTGGCCGTAGGTTGTGGGTTGGGACCCGGCCCCATCCCATGGCTTGCACTCCATGGGGTGCCTGCAGCTCAGGGACTTCGTCCGTCCCCTCTTTGTGACTTTGTCTCCTTCAGGGCTTCGGCTGTCCCCTCTCTGGCCACCCCTCCTTGCACAGCCAGGACGGTCCCGCTTTTCTCATTTCTCTGCCTCCAGCTTGAGCACCTGAGGCCAGTGCCGTGGTGCTGCAGCGCTGCGAGAGCGGCTGCTTCTGACTTAACCTTCCCCTGGTGATGTCTGCGATGTTTTTGCATCCCGTCTTCTCTGAATGAAACATTTACTTGGTTCCCATTTGAAAGCTGGCCTATTTTAATATTGCCAAGTGAAAATGGGTTTGTGCACCGAAAAGATCCCGCTTGCTCCGTATAACTTCTCTGTCGTAATTATTCACTGCCAGTCCTCCTGCTCCCAGCAGCTGTATAATTTATCAGCTGTGTTTTGTGCTTGTTTCTCAATCAATGATGAAAACATTGATTAGTGTCAGGCTGGGACCGACTTCAGCAGAATCCCTCTAAATCATCTCTGTTTGCTGATGACTCCTTGTTTTGGAGAAGGGCTTGCAGCTCCCCATCCATTTAATGTGGGCTTTATTGAGATTGTATAGCACTAAATTTGTAATTAGGGTGTCATCTGATATTAAGTCAAACACACTGCCAAAAGCTAAGCAAATAATGGCTACATGGTAACCTTTATCTACAAACTTGTAATTTTCCTCAAAGGATGAAATGAGGCTCATTTGACAAGACATTTTCCATTACACCACACTGATGGGTGTATTTTTAATCCTTGGATTCTATATTAATTCGATCCTCAGTATTCTTTCCATTTTTCAACCTGAATGTCATGCTGGGCCTATCGACTGTTAACCAGGGCGCCCGCTTCGCCCGCCGAGCACCACGTTAGCATCCTGCCAAACCTGGCATCTCCCCAGGCTTCGAGCTTTTCAGCAGCGAGGGAAGGCAGCTCAGCTCGGCGCCCTGCTTGAGGGCCCTCAGGTGCAGATCATGCGGATCTGCCGATTTAGAAACCTCACAGATGTCGACCGAGATGCTCTCGGTTGTTCTTAGAGCAGAGAGTGTTTCATCATCCTTGTGTCTTACATCTCCGTCCTTTCTAAATGCGGAAGAGACGTGGTGAGGTTCTTGTCATGAGCAATGTGCGTCCTCATCTAGAGATGCCGTGAGTTCTCCAGGCTTGGAGGTTTTCAAAATTCAACTGAGCAATTCCTGAGCAAGGTGACGTCGCTTTAACGTCGGTCCTGCTCCGAGCAGGAGGTTGACTAGAGATAACCAAGTTTGCTCCTGATCAAAATCTCGTTGTGCTTCTCTAAGTCTATGAAAGAGACCTACAACACCTTTAACATTTATTTCTGATACATTTAGTGAACAACTTACCAGTCAGGGCTTTGCCAAGCATGGATTTTCCTCCGTCTGTTTCCTCCCCTCTATCAATATCTGATTCATGGCTCTTGGTGGTGATTGCTGAATATTGATTAGTATCTATTACTTCCTTCCTCTTCATACATATTGTCGTTTTGCTTCCAATTGCTTTTTTCAGGTCACCAACTTACAGGATGGGCTTTTGGCCAAAGTTGTATTCTCTTGACGATGCGATATTAGCTCTTCTGCCCCGCTGCAAGCCCTGCTCAAGGAACAAATTTCCCACCTTCCAAGGTGATTTTTTTTCTTCCCCTTCAATTTTCCTCATAATTGTCACCATCTCAGTGAAGTTTGTGAAGCTGCTGGTTCCATGAGTGATAAAGAGACCAGGGAGCTGCCCTGGTTTGGGAGGGTTATGTGACTCCGTAGTGCTGACTGGGAGGTCTCTGCCCTGGCTGGTCAAACCCGAGGCAGCACCTGAGCTGCTCTCTCCACACCGCAGCATCCCCAGCAGTCTGGTCCCCTGCTTTGCTAGCCTTAAACAGGTTTTTTTCCTTTAGGTTTAACTTGAATTTCCCCACCACAGTTTAATCCTATTGCTTCTTGCCCTGGCCTGCCTTCAGCCTTGTACGTAACTGGAGCGTGTTGCTGCGGCTCCCTCCAAAGTCTTTCATTTTCTGGGGTGAACCAGTCCCACTTTCAGCCTTTGCTCACAGGCTGCACTTTAGCACCATCTGAGCCCTCCCCAACCAGCCTCCCCTAAAACACCGGAGCCAGAGCTCAGCCGGGTGTTGTACCAGACCTGTGCGTTTCCGTACTGCTGATCATGCTGTGGCTTTCACCTTTTCCACACAAGCACAACACTCTTGGCTCCGGTTCAGCTGAAGATTTACAGCAGCATCCAGGTCTTTCCCTGCAGAACGACAACGGATCCAGCTGCTGCCCATCCCAAGGTCCCTGCCGACCCCCCTCAGGCCCCGTCTGGTTGCACTATGAACCACTGAGGGCTGCTCTTCCTCTCTGCAGGACAGCTTGGAAGTGGGGCACAGCAAGGATGGGATAACCTCCTACCCCACACATAACCTGTAACCACTCCTTGCCTGTGCCTTGAGCTATTTAGTTTATTTGCAACTGTGGAATTTGTAACCTTGCCAACAGGGTCTAGAGGCTCTTTCCTGCCTTTGGTGCCCCAGCTGAAGCAGATGGCACCTCTTTTGCTACATCCTCAGCACGGCCAGGAGCTGCTGCTGGCCCTGTGAGAACCTCCATGGGCTGCCCAGAGCTGCTACTTGTCCCTAGCATGGCCTCAGGGATGTGCTTCAGGCCAGAGAAAGGAGATAGAAAGCCCTGCTCTTCTCCTTACTTCCTTTTCAGCTTCTCACTCCTTCTACCACAGCTGTCACAAATAGTTTCCTTCTGCCCACCATGAGGGAAAGGCTAAACGCATCCCTCCTCATCCTCCAGCTGAGCTTTCTAAGTCATCCTCCCTGAACGTTTGTACCTGCTCTTCCCCTTTGGCCTCGCTCTCCGCAGGATCAGTCCCCACGCGCACGACTGCAGCCTGGTGACGGGCAGAAGCACCGTACCGGAGAGAGCTGCCGTGCCCTGGGTGCTGCATCTCCAGTTCTGCCTGAGCCCTTTTTTTGCCAACAGTAATGGTAAACATGCGAGTCAGCTGGAAATGGTTTCGTTTCTGTGCCCAGCACAGTTCAGGGGTGAGATGTTTACAGGGACACAGTCACACAAACTTTCCTTTAGCAGCAACACTTTTTCTTCCATCTTAAATATAACACAGTCACCACAAACTTCAGCTCTTCTGCTGCTGCATGGTACCAATGTCAGGACAAAGTCAGACTGTTTATTTTGCCAAACAATGAAATACTGAGATGTGGATGGAGCAAAACTGAGTAATCACTGAATCATGGAGCAATCAATTACCATCAGGTCTGTTCCTGGAGCTGTTTCGGGAATCCCGACCTTGAGGAACCTCCATTGCCGGGCCAAGTCCTGTCTCCACAGCTCTCCGTGCCCGTCCCGAGGACTTTGGGAGTAAAGCCTGTCTCTGGTAGGTGTAAGATCAGTTTCCCTTCACCTGGAGGGTGGTGCGGGATGGGAACACGTCACCCTGGGAGGGGGATTGCCATCCAGTGTCACAATTTGTCTGAGCAAAGTTGCTCTAGCAGAGGGAACAGTCCTGCTCTGAGCAGGGAGCAGAACCAAAGTCCTCTCCAGAGAGCTTCACACCAGCGCTTCCACGTCTCTATGGACAAGTTAAGGGATCTCTTCTCTGTATGAAACATCCACGTTGTTGTTTCCTTTGTTATACCGATTGGTTTTATTTATTGTAGTTTGTTCTGAGAGACTGGCTTATGTCAATTTGATGCCACTAATTCGGCTAATAGGAATGAAAGGATGTTACTATCTGGCTCAAATCCTCCTTCCTACTATAGCCATTTCTTTTGTTTCTTTCCACCTGTTGTATCATTTAAAAGAAAAAAAAACTAGAGGTATATAATATTACACTGCTCCTGAAATGTCCACTGTGTTGTCAGCTCTCCTGACTTGGAAATGTGGTGTCTCATCCAGAGCCTTCCTCTCCTGGGCAGGGTGAGTTCCCCTGCAGGGGTTTTGAAATGATCCCACCCCAAGGACGGACACAGGCTACAGCATCTCTTGTGCTGGTGCTTTTTCCTTTCTTGGGGGCTCCTTGGCAGCTCCTCTTGCCTGAATTGGTTTTGAACGTTACAGGCTCTGGGCACAGATGCCCGGTGTCAGTAGTTCAGGCGCTCTTGGGCTCAGTAAACGGCCAGAAAACTGACTCAGCAGCAAGGAGCAAAGGCTTTCTGCTGGCACGAGACGGAGAGCAGCACTGTACGGCTGGGAACGCGGCGGGTGGGGAGGAGCAATGGGAAACGCTCTGGCTGTGTTCAAAGATGGAGTTTGGGAAAGGACCAAGGATTTGAGAAAGGATGGAGGGGTTTATGTGGTTGATGGTGTTGGACATGATCCTGTCCTTCCTTAAATACCTGAATTATATTGTTGTTATTTATGAACTTGTGTGCATGCATATTAACAAGGGTGAGCATGGGACTGAGTCTACTTGGTTCCAATCTACCTGGCCCAAGGCTTGGTTTTGCATTTAGAACATGATTTTAGCCTCCCAGAGCCATGTTTTAAGGCAGGTTTGTTCAATACGTGATGTTTCAAGCCCTCAGTCCTGCCTAGGCTTTCCATGTGCAATACAAATCTAACAAATAACAGGCATGGCTGAGCGGTGAGACATCTCTCTGGCTTGCACGTGAGTTTGTGTCACCTGGCTGTTGTAATGCCAGCGAGACCTGGATGGAGCAGCTTTGTTGGGAAGGCAACTCAAGATTTCAGCCAGCAGAGTAATAGCTAATTGAGTGTATTTCAATCATGGGATTCACAGCAGAAAAGCAAACTCCACAGAGTAGAAGGAAATTGCATCTTGGAGTAATCTGAATGTGGGTAGATAATTAGGCCTATATTTCATGGGAACATTTGCTGGGCAACATAATGAAAAGGCCAGCCACATAATTTTCTTTAAGGAGCGTGATGCCTCCCACTAGGGCTGTGCCGGGCGAGTGCTGGTGCTGCAGAGCTGTGGGGGGAGGGACAGAAGGGCTGTTGTGTGTTGTGGTGATGCTGAAGCCCGTCCTCCCCATCTCCCCACTCAGAGGAAGCTGCTAAGGCTCCTGGGCTGCTCTCGGCTGTAAAATAAATCCCACAGCCTCATCACCTTCCCTTTTCCAAATCTGGGATAGAAAGGGTCTGCTATTCCATGTCCTCTGCCCCCAGCTAAGCATGGATCCTCCCTTCTAAATCTGCGATTTGGTCCAGGGCTGTTTCTGGCTTGCCCTGCTGGGGACCTTGTTGCCTTGTGCAAGAGCAGACAGGCTACATAAAATAGTATTTGTCTTCTTCATAACGCTGGCAAAATAAGATTTGGGAAAGTGCAGTGACTTAGGAGGGTGGAGTAGAGGGTTTAATTTTTGAGCACAGGTAACCCTGTGATCAGGGTCTAAAGGGTCTGAATTCCCCTCCTGCCAGTGCTGCGCTCAGCGCATCGGGGCTGGGACATGTCACGTAATAGAAAGCTGAGAGGCTTCATCCAGCCCTGATAATTACTGATTAGGCCTTTTACTAAAAAAAGGTGGGTGATCAGCTGGCCTAACAATGGGCTGGAGCGCTCCGTATTCCAGCTGGTTCAGAAGAACGAGTTCATGCAGTGATCAGGATTATCTCTGAGACTGCATTTGCACAAACTCTTATTTTCTAATGTCAAACATTTGTCCATTTAAGGACAACTCTGTCCAAATGAATCTGCTCAAAGCAAAACCTAACTCCAACTTGTTTGCTATTGATATTGCTTCTGTGATGTATTGCCTAATTTTAATTACGCTGGTGTTGGGAAAGTTATTTTCTTACAGTGCTTCATTAGAGTGAAGTTGCTAATCGATTAATTCAACAGCAGCATCTTGAAGTGACTTAATTGGCCAAGCGGGAAGGTGGCTAGATGCTATTTAAGTGACCTCCTGGCACCTGGGAGACCTGGAGCTTCCCAGTACAGCTGGCCATAACTGGGGTCCTCAAACTCTTTGCGGACAGACCCCGACAGCTCCTCCAGCTCCCCCGCCCCCTTGGTTTTATTGTCATCTCTCGGGGCTGTTGCGACTTGTCAGAAGAGCTGAACTGGGACACCGTGTTTAGGGACAGTGGCACATCAGTTTGTCTTCTACCTGCAGTCTGGGGAACGGAATGGAGGAATCCGTTATCCCCCACGCTTGGGGCAGTGGTTTTGTGCAGAACAGCAGGAGAGGGGAGCAGGCGGCTAAACCCGACCCTGCCCGAGCCAGTCCTCTCCCGCTGCGCCTGCTACTCTGCCCTTCTCAGGAACTAAATAACCAGGACCAGAGATGATCCTGGTCTAGCTTTGGACCAAAGGAACTACGGTGCTTTCACACGACCCATCCTGCTCTGGGCTGGTTTTATGCTCACCACATTTTATGCTGAGTCCCTTCCCTGTTCAACGTGGGCTCGTGCTCTCTCCAAAGCCAGCGTGTCAGACGCAAACGCAGCGTGGGTTGGGGTGATATTCAGGTGAACCTGGGAGAAAAAGAGACTGTTTCTGAGGATAAGGATCGGGGCAGAGCCCAGTACTGTGCCACTGAAGTTGGGATTGTTTTTCTCCTCTGTGCCTATCTTTGTAATTATCTACTCTGGATGTCCTGAGCCATTTTATTACCTTGTTATTCATTGTCATGAGGTCCTTGTATAGCTCCTTAGAGTGCCTCATGTATTTGTGACCCTGAATACCTTAGCAGCAGCAGCAAGTTTTGGCACCCCGCCTGTCAATTCCTTTTCAGGATTATTTCTGAATATGCTGAAGTGAGCGGACCCCAACAAAGGTCCCTGTGGGGCTCCATTCAAGTCCTCCCTCCATTCAGGAGCCCTGCCTATTGATAGCTGCTCTTTGAGAATTCTTTAACCAGTTATTTATCTATTTCAAGCCCTTTCTGTTAATCCCATGGTAGCTGCATTTCTGTAAGAAACTCCTGTGAGAGAGCTTTTGGGAATCCAGGCGGACTATCGCCTCCTCTAAAGAACTGTAATAGATTTATGAAGCATTCCTTTATTCAAGGAAAACCATCCCTTTTGCTTCCCAGTATTTCAGATATATCCAACTATGTGCTAATTGTATTCTTTATTACAATTTCTATCAGTTTGCCCAGGAGGGACATCAGACTTCATGGTCTGTAATAACCCCAAACCCTTCCCATTTGTCACCTTGAGGCTTTCAGACACGGAGGTTATGTTACACACAGTGATTACATGCTACAATTAAGTAATTAAACTGTTTCAACTCTGAGTTCCTGAGCACTTAAGTGAACCATCTCAGCCTGGTGAATTTGCACTCTTTGGTTTGGCTGTTCATTCCTCAACTTCTTCTGCTGACACTTGAATATGAGCCAAATGCAGTGCCACGTCCATATAAAGATGATTTTTGGCTCAGGAACTTCTCTGAGCTTTTCATGGCTGACTACAGATGCAAAATATTCATTGTTTTTCTGTTCTGACCTTATCTCCTACAAATGCTCCTCCTGCACTGTGGCCAAGTTCTGACTCTCCAGACTCTCCAACGGGCTTCCTGTGCTTGATGGGTTTGAAGAAGTATTTATTATTGTTTGCCTTTTGCAGGTTGTTCATGTCACTGGTTTTGGTTAATTTCTTTTTATACATTTAAATTGTCAGGATACACCTTTTTTTTTTTCTCATTTAAAATGGCCTTTCTCAATATAAAAAGACTGGATCCTTAAAATCTGAGAATCATCAGGCCATCTCATCTCAGCCTAGTTTAAGACCTAGTCCTAACCAAGTCTAGGGCTCTGGGTTTCCCACTAGACCGAGACATGCTGTTTGGTTTGACAGGACGCTGAGATACCAGATTTTTCCAGTGTGACACATTTACATGGACAAAAATCATCACTGGCCAGGATGAATTTGGGCTTCAGGATATTGCACCTTCACCAGTGGAAGGAGGGAAGCGTTCTTCTGTCTGGCCACGATTATTTTGGAAGCTGTTTTGGGGTGTGCTCTCCTAAGATGACGTGAGCTCAGCAGAGAGAGCCCCAGAAGCGGAGGTTTGGGGCTTGGGCGGAGGGACCGCCGTGCTCCCTGCCTGTTTGCCTACGTGTGTGTGTCTGGAAGGCCTGTTGCCATGGAGAAGTGATGGGGAACAGTCTGCCTGGCTCGCCTCACTTTTTTCCTAGCACGAAGCAAAGGCGTCTCTCCAGCTGTAACGAGCCGGAGGCCCGCCGCCTCCTCTTCTCTGCCACACTGGGGTAGCCCAGACCCCCAAGTGCTGGGAGAAACCCCAAAGGCAGGAAGAAAACCCTAAAAGGAGGTAGGAAAGGAGCAGAGAACAAGAGGGGAAGCTGCAGGGAGCTGGGCCAGTGCTCGTGGGATGCTGTGGAGCGATGGAGCCGGGCCCTTCTCAAGGGCACACAGACCAGGCTGTGGGCATGTGAGGCAAGAAGGGAAGTTCCCGTTAGATATAGAAAAAATATGAGAGCAGTGCAGCCCTGCGATGCAGACTGGAGAGGTGGTGGCATCTCCATTCTTGGAGGTCTTCAAAACCCATCTGGCCAAGCCCTGAGCGGCCAATGCACATTTGAAGGGACCCCAACATAAGGTTGGACCTTCTCCAGCCTCAAAGAGCGAGAGTTTGCTAGGGAATGGAGAGAGCTCCAAGAGGCAAAGATGTGGCAAAGTGTGGCCCGAAAACAGGATGAAGGTGGAGGTATCCCACCTTTTTAATTTTGTAACTTAGCAGTACTGGACAGTGCTTCACTGAGATTGTAACTGCCTGCATGGCTCAAGTTCTCTATGTTTTTTTAAGGTGCTCCCTAAAACCAGATGGATTTTCTTTCATTTTCTGTTGTAGAAACTCTTTGGTAACGTGACTGTGCAACAAAACCCAGGATGGGGGCGGGGGGATAGTCATGAGTAGAAGTTTAATGGGAGTCATCTTCTGTGGGAGGAAATCCAAGGCACTGACGCTGGGTTTTGTTTTGTACCTGAAAAATGTCACCGTGAGCAACTCTGGGGGGTTTCCAGGTAGATCCCATGAGGATTATGTTGGAGATAGAGTAGACCTGCCTGTTAGTTTTCAGGGGGGTTCTTGTTTGCATTTTTGAAAAATAGCATTTGCCACAACTGATAAAATATTTAAATATAAAGAGCATTTCTCCCCCCCACTAATTACACAGGGAGAAAAGGGGGAAAGCACAGTTAAAAGGCTCAGGCTGACCATATTTTTGAAGCATTCCCATGTATTTCTCTTTCCTCCCTTCTTCTGCCTGCACGTGCACCTTCAGGGCTCTATTTCTAGTGCCAAGAAGCAGAGCTTGGTGGGCGTGCACCAGCTCTATGACACTAGGTTCCAACACACAGGACTGAGGCGTACCTGCTCTAAAACCTGCCCTAAGAATCCTCATGACTCAGGCTACTGCTGTGTAACAGCAGGGCTGCATTTGTCCTGCTCGAGATGCAAAACCCCACGGGAAGAGGAGCGACTCTGATCCGTGCGAGCGGGGCACGGAGAAGCTCACAGTGGCAGTGACGGAGCAGCTGATGTCACTTAGCACCTCACTGTCAGTCACCTGGTTTAAGGTAAAAACAGGGTGACATCTTTACTTTGCACACGTGGCACTTTTTCTGCTCCCAGCTTGGGTGGTCTAAGTGAAGGTACATTTGTGAAAGTTCATTACTCACAATGAATTCCCTGGCGTATGATGAAATTCCAGCTGATAAGGTATTTACATCCCGCTCCTTGTGTCCACACATAGCAGGGAAGTTGGGTACCTTACTCATCTTTTTTCTGCTCTCTACATGAGTTACTTTATTTTTCAATTTGGAGATTAATAGACCAAATAGTAAGACTTAATTTGTTCCAATCCCCATATGTTTTCTTGCAGACGTGATTCTGGAGTCTGTGGAGAGTGAGGACTGAAGCTCTTCCCAAACTTTCAGTCTCTTCCATGCAGGGTCTCTGAAGGACAGCGAAGCATGACCTTATGCTACAGCCTTTCCCCAGGTACAAACAAGACGAGCTGTGACTGTTTGGCTGTCACTCCCTCCTTCACCTGCTTCTTTTCACCAAGCTTGCCAAAAGTTTAATTATCTGTACTTCTACACCTCTGTCGAATATTGTTGAACGATGTGGTTCTGAATCCCTGGGACTTGTGCGCTGACTTGCAGAGCCAGGGGCACCACCCCCAGTGCTTTTTCTGTATATATTGTGAATAATATTTAAAGACTTGCTGCTGCCACTCACTCGGGTGCCCTGGAGTAAGATTTATAAAGTATTTTCTCAATTAAAAGCATTTTTCCATACCCTTCTGGGGATCAAGACCTGCATCCACAAAATTGATCTGAGAGCTGGAATCCCTCTGCTGTGAAGAAAGGCTGAAGGAGATGGGATTGTTCAGCTGGAGAAGAGAAGGCTCTGCGGAGAACTTCTTGCGGTATAAATGGGCTTAAAAGAAAGATGGAGGAAGACTTTTTACCAGGGCCTGCAGTGACAGTTTTAAACTGAGAGAGGGTAGATTTAGATTGCGCATGTGAAGAAATTTTTTACCATGCGGGTGGCGAGACCCTGGAACAGGTTGCCCAGAGAAGGTGTGGATGCTGGAAATGTTCAAAGTCAGGTTGGGTGGCTCTTGGAACGACCTGATCTCATGCAAGATGTCCCTGCCCATGGCAGGGGGTCAGACTAGGTGGTCTTCGAAGCTCCTTTCCAACCCAAACCACTCTGCACTCTACAAAATGAAAACCCCCTGAGGCCTGGCTGATAGAACGGCCCAACGCGGGGTTTGTTTTCAAGCGGGATTTGTTTTCAAGCACTTGATGACCTTGAGGAAGGCGTGATCTGCCCCAGGGCCTCAAGTTGCACCAGGGGAGGTTTTAGATGAGATATTAGGAAAGATTCCTGTGTGACCCACTCCAGGTGATCCTACTCTGGCAGGGAGGTTGGACTAGATGATCTCTAGGGTCCCTTCCAACCCTGAACATTCCGTAGTTCCATGATTTCTCTACTAAAATAGCAGCGAAGCCTTGGAACACGGTGGAGTGGCCACCCCTGGCACTGCTCATAAAACGCGTACATGTGGCACTTGGCGACGTGGTTTAGCCTTGGGGTGGGCTGGACGAGATAATCTTGGAAGTCTTTTCCAACCTTAATGATT
>NW_009715082.1:0-242 GCF_000703405.1 Apaloderma vittatum
CATCCCGCCGGTCCCGCCACGCTGGCGCCAGCCCCAGATCTTATCTCAGCCCTGGGGCCACAGTGTCCCCCCCCAGCCCCGCCCCCTCCCCAGAGAATGGGTGGGGAGGGAGGGAGGAGCCAGCGCCCCATTGGTCGAAGTCACCCCGTTGGGGCCTACAAGAACTCGGAGCCACCAGAGAAGCTGCAGCTCCATGGGCCTGGCGTGGTGAGTCCTCTTAGGGTGTGGGATCTATGGGGCAG
>NW_009715082.1:1102-1404 GCF_000703405.1 Apaloderma vittatum
GAGCTATGATGGCATTGGGATCTATGGGGCAGGATGGGTCCTCTCACCAGTTATGGGTTCTATGGGGTCTGTAGGGTCTATGGGGTCCATGGGATCTATGGGTTCCTGGGGGTCCATGGGATCTATGGGGCAGGGGGGGTCTCCTCTCCAGCTATGGGGTCCATGGGATCTTTGGGTTCCTGGGGATCTATGGGATCTATGGGGCAGGGTGAGTCCTCTCTCGAGTTATGGGGTCCATGGGGTCTTTGGGGTGCTGGGGATCTACGGGATCTATGGGGCAGGGGGGGTCGTGGACGCCTGGG
>NW_009715083.1:0-251 GCF_000703405.1 Apaloderma vittatum
GGGAAGTGCCCGACAGCGAGGCTTTGGAATAAGCTCCTAAAAATAAAAGTACCGTGTTTCGGTTTCTTTCTTTCCACCCCTGACTGCCTGGCGGGCAGCCCCGGGGTGGTCCAACAGCAATATCGGTATCAACGGCAATTAAAGTAATAATTTTACGAAGCTGGAGTGCAGCGGGCAGAGCAGAGTTCGTTGCCCTCCTTTCAGGCGGGCTGACGGGGCGGCTCTGCCCGGCCATGGAAACGCGAGGGAAA
>NW_009715083.1:306-1548 GCF_000703405.1 Apaloderma vittatum
CGGGAGGTGAAGGAGGGGAAGGAAAGATGGAAGGAAAAGGGGCTTTCAGCTGTCGAAGCAGCAAAAGTTCAAACCTAATGAACCTTTCCTTTCGCCGCCTTGGGGTTTAGGACACTTCTTGGCAAGCCAGCCCGCCTTTTATTTTTCGGTTTCGTCTCGTTAATAAAAACCCAACCAAAGCAAAGCGGTGCCTGGCTTTTCCTGGGGAACCAGCCTCACCGTTCCCCATGCTCAGGGTTATGGCTGAGGAACGCGTTCGCTCTCGCTCGCAGGTGGTTTCAATATTCACACAGAAGCTACGTCTTCATACCTGGCGAAAGAAAAATAGTTTGCCTTTTTGGCGGTTCTCTGAAAACCTTCAGAATCTGGGAAGCTGTTGAGGAAAAAAATATTTTTTGAAACAAAATCAAAGCAAACCTGCAGTCTTTCGACCCGGGAGCCTGGTCAAAACGGCAGTGGCTGGTTTATGTGTATGAAAACTAAAATCAGAGAAATGGGGTTTTTTTCAGAGTCAGGTCGGGCCAAATGTGAATGTTAGAGGGCAGGAAAAAAAGACGGGAAAGACGCTTTAATTAATTTGTCCCTAAATTAATGCAGTTTATGATTGTGTTCCCCCCCCCACAAAAACAGGCGGGGGGGGAATTCGATTGACAAAATTTTATACAATTACGAGCTAGTTCTGAAGATAAAATTGGTGTGGAAGCAGACGGAGAACAAGGTTAAAATCTATAAAATTACATCGTCGACGAAACAGGATTAATTAATTCGTCCCTGCTAATGCAGGATCCACCATGTCCTGGGCCCAGAATAGCTCCGAGCTCTCATCAATGCATATGTTACAATTCGATTGACAAAATTTTATACAATTACGAGCTAGTTCTGAAGATAAAATTGGTGTGGAAGCAGACGGAGAACAAGGTTAAAATCTATAAAATTACATCGTCGACGAAACAGGATTAATTAATTCGTCCCTGCTAATGCAGGATCCACCATGTCCTGGGCCCAGAATAGCTCCGAGCTCTCATCAATGCATATGTTACGTGCATCAGCACAGACTCCTTTTCTTCCAGATTATCCCAGGCTCCGTTATTCTGGAAGGAAAACTCATTTCCTTGGGAATCTTTTCCACAGAGGACGGACTTGCCTCCAAATGGCGAAGAACAACTTTTCCTGCGCGTTTCTTTCAAACGTTCGGGAATTGCGATGGCAACCGCAGCGCCCTTTGCGCTCGTTTTTTGGGGG
>NW_009715084.1:0-450 GCF_000703405.1 Apaloderma vittatum
GGGTGAAATTAGGCCGGGTTTGGGGTGAAATTAGGCCGAGTTTGGTATTTTCCCTGCGGGACTTGGCGCCGCCGCCTTCGTTAGGTGGTAATTATGCAAATGAGCTGGTTTAGGGCCGGAGAAGTGGCACCTGGGTCAGTTAAACCGGGGCCAATTAGTCTGGATTTGGTTAATCCACCTCCAGTGGGTCTGGGTTCAGTTGAACCGTGTTCGATTAATCTGGGTTCAATTAGTCTGGGTTCAGTTTTCAGTTAATCCAGGTTTGATTAATCCGGGTTCAATTAATCGAGGTTTGATTAATCCGGGTTCAATTAATCGAGGTTTGATTAATCCGGGTTCAATTAGTCTGGGTTCAGTTTTCAGTTAATGCAGGTTTGATTAATCAGGATTCAGTTAATCCATCTTCAATTAATCCAGGTTTGGTTAATCAGGATTCAGTTAATTCAGGTT